>NC_133658.1:389570860-389703002 GCF_037893015.1 Macrotis lagotis | reverse complement strand
TCCTTGGTATCTTTGATGTCTAATCAAGGTCTAAATGCTCCTCAGTTTCTGCTTCAGTCAACCAATGAAACAAATTATTGTCATTCACTCATTCCACTGGGGGAAGTCTTCACATGCTTAGGGGTAGAAATCCCTCTAAATCAGCAATTGGATTAAAGTCAGTTACTATAAACCTAGTTTATATAATCTGCCAAGATGATTTTACTGGGGTGTCAGCTTCACATTCTACAACTTATTGGAGACACAGATAAGATTTTGGTGACAAGTGGACAAAAAGTGGAGCAGTCCTGAAGAGTCTAGTCCTTACAGTAGAAATACTTGTCCTCCTTGACCATGTTTACACCCCAATTCAGCAGACTAAGAACTTGTTGAATGACTAGACCTAAAGAATAATCAGTAATAATTCTATACCAACCTAAATAGAAGTCTTCAATGAAATGCTTCAGTCATCTGTAATTGGCCCTGTGATGTTTAAAATTTTAATCAATGAAATGGGTAATCATGCATAGATAGTATATTTCTCAAACTTACAGATAGCATTATATGATAGAGCCAAGAATAAAAATGACATTGATAGGCTAGAACTTTGAATCAAATATATCTAGAAAAAATTTGATAGCGATAAATGGAAAATTATACATCAATTTAAAAAAAAATCAGCTCTCTCTTTACGTGTGTGTGTGTTTAAGTGTATGCATGTGTATGTATTGGGGAGGGAAGATGAAATGATCTTGGAATTTTAGTGTACTGCAAACTCAATGATACAACATATGAAGATGTAGCTGGGAATACAAATGATTTTAGGCTGCCTCAAGGGAGGCCTCACAGTTTGGAATCAGGAAGTGATAGACCTATTGTTCTTTGCCCTAATCAGACCACATCTGGAGTATTTGTGTTCAATTCTGGGTACCATATTTTAGCAAAAACATTGTTAAGCTACAAAGTGACTAGAAAAATAGCAATCAAGAGTTTATGCCATATATTTGTTTATCCTGGAGAAGAAAAAACTTAGGGGAAATATAATTACTGTTTTCAAATATCTAAAGGATTTGTTCTGGAAGAAGAGCATGGCGTGTGAATTAAATGTGAGCGAGGGGAATGCTGTGCTAAGTTACCGGTCTCACTTTCTCCTCTGGAGCCATCTAAGTCAAGTGTTCAGATATAGATTAGGACAAATGGAGCTGACCCTGGATGTGAGAAAATCAAGGTTAAGAGACTTGCCCAAGGTCGCACAACTAGTAAGTGTCAAGTGTCTGAGGACAGATTTGAATTAGGTTCTTCTAATTCCAGGGCTGTTGCTCTATGCCTCAGCTATCTCCTAAAGGACTTATACTGTGGTTAGATCACCATTCCTATCCTTTCTTGATGTTGGTGGAAAATGATTGGTAATCTATGTTAATTGTGCATTTTTAAACCTTGTCTTTATTTTAAAAAGAGAATGATTACTATCTCTTTCCTCCCACAGTTTTCCCGAGTTACTAATTTAACTGACTGGTCTTTGCTGCAGTTTGGAACCCCCATAAATATAGTGGGAGGAGTTAGCTGGGATTCATCCTTCTTTATAGAATGACTGCCTAAAGTCATGGAGAAAAAAATTAAAAGTTGACAACTAAAAGAAACCAGGAGGGAAGAGGGAATTAGGAATTAGGAAGGGAGTCCATTTGAAAACTAAAACCCTTTACTTGATATCATAAGATCAGTCTTAGAAAACACAAAGAGGAAGGGAGTCTGAGTATAAAGTTTAGTTTTTAGAAATTGTTAAAGAACAGACAACAGAGGAAGAGGTTCCTGAACCACAGACAAAACTAAAATTTCGTGGTTTGGCATCATTCATTTTTCAAAAGTCCCAGACCTTAGGAAGGGGATATCCCTGTAATTGCATGCTGAAGATCATTTTTGTTGTGTTATGAAGTAGTGTTTAGACAGAAATAAGGCTGCCAAGGAAGCAACTGCCTATAGGACATGATTTTGGATGGAGTTCTAACTGCCCCAAATCCCCTCTTTTGAGTTAAGACATGTAGGGGACAAACCTGTGATTTAAAGAATTGTGGAGCATTTGACAAAAACCGGGAAGCTTGGAAGAGGAGTAGGAATGTTGAATTTGATGTAAGAGTTTTCTAGTTCAAAATAAATCCAAAAAAGTCAGTGCCACAAAGAAACCAGAGAGGAGAGAATATATAGAAAAAAGATAGCCAAATGCTGCTGAAAGCTCAGAAAAATGAATGCTGAGAAAAGATCAACAAATCTGTCAATTCAAAAATCATTGGTAAATTTGCAGTGAGCAGTTTCAGTTGAGTAATGAGGTACTGCAATGAGTTGATAAGTAAATGAGAGAAAAGAAAGTGGAAGAAATGGGTGCTGCCTTACAGTGTTAGCCTAAAAAAGGAAGAAATATACAGGACTTTAGCTTTAGGAGATAAGGACTACTGATAGTTTTTTATTTGTTTGATTTTCTTTTAATTTTTTAAGGACAGTTTTTCAGTTGTAGCAACTCTTCAAGACCCCATAGACCATATTGTCCATGGTTCTTGGCAAAGATACTGGAATGGGGAGACATGCAAACAATTATGAACAAAGTAAATTTTTATATATAAGGTAAACAGGAAAAAATCAAAGGGAAGCAACCATGATTAAGGAGAGTTGGGAAAGGTTTCCTGTATAAGGTGAGATTGCAGATGGACTTAAAGGAAACCAGGGAGGTCAGGAGTCAGAGAGAAAGAGGGAGAACATTCCAGGCATGGGGAGCAACCAGAGAAAATTCAACTTAATTGAATGTGAGGGTTGTGGGAATATGATCAGACCTGCACTTTAGGTTGATTGGAAGATGGACTGGAGTGGGGAGAGACTCAGTGCAAGCAAACCTCTCTGAGCTTCAGTTTCCTTTAATATTTGACATTATTGATCATTCTTTCTTGATTTCTTCCCTCTGTTTCTGCCTGACTGGCCACTCCAGTTTTCTTCGATGGTTCATCATTTACATTATATCCTGTAACTATGGATAGACCCTTGTTCATGGATTATTCAGGAGACTGGTATCATTGGATCAAAAATATGTGTCAGTAAATAAATTATAATTAACCTGAAAAGTTAGAAGGGGACTTGGAATGCTAAACAGAGTATTTTATTTGTTCCTGGAGACAATAGGAAGAGACTGGAGTTTATTGAATGTGGGAATGGTGGGAATATGATCAGAACAGCACTTTAGGAAAGTGCTTCACTTTCCTGAACTGGAGTGGGGAGAGACTCGAGGCAAGCAAACCTATCAGCAGGTTACCACAATAATTCAGACATGAAGTGATAAGAGTGGTGGTTCCATATTCTGGTACGATTCATTTCAGAAATTTCTTCTTTGAAACTTCCTGAAGAAGAGAAAATTTTTTTGCCTAGTAAATTCTCTGTCTAGTTAAAATGGGAGACAGGAACTGAGATCCTTATAGCTTTGAGATAAGTAAGATGTTTAGTCATTTGGTAGTGGGGTGTGCGTGGGAGGGGCAGGGGATAGAAAAAGAAGATGAGACTACTGTAAAGGACACTTTAAAAATAAAATCCCCAGTACCTGTCAGGGATGTAGTTTGGTATGTGATTTATCCTATAAGTGGGGATGATTGAGAAACTTGGAAAAAGGACAGCAAAGAAGCTTAGCAGGAAGTTGTATTCAACCCTTTCAAACTCCAGAGCATTAGGTTTTAGATTCAGAGGTAGAATGCATCTTTGAGGCTATCCATTCCAGCCTTCTCATTTTACAAGTGATCAAAGGAAGAGCAGAGAGCTTAATGCCAAGATCACCCTAGCTAGCAACCCATGGAGCTAGAATTTGAATTGGTTCTCAGACTATCGTTCTTTTCACAGTAGATTTTTGATTCTGTCACATTTGTAATTTGAAGACTGAGTTTCTAAGAACTTGGAATGTGTAGCAAATGAGTGTGTAAGAGCTAGCCATTTTGACTGAAAAACTGAGAAGCAGAGAAAGGAAGACATATAATCAGAGATACAGAGAAACAGGGAGATAGAGACAGATTCTGAGAGAGAGAGAGAGAGAGAGAGAGAGAGAGAGAGAGAGAGAGAGAGAGAGAGAGAGAGAGATAGGTACAGAGAGATATAGATGGAGAAAGAGAGGAAGGAGAGAGGGAAAGAAAGGCTGATCAAGAGTGACTTGATTTTTGTCTTCTGATTTATCCCAGAATTAAGTAAACTTCACAGAAGCAAGAACTTCTCTTCACAATAATATGAAGGTTTGATACCCTTTCCTTAAATCAAAAGAGTGGGCAGGTCCTGAGTTAATGTTGTCAATTCTTGAATCCCCAAATGGAGATGGTTGCCTTACTTGCTCTATGCTTCAAACTCTCCTTGAGGTAGGACTATTGCTTCTGCTTTTCCATGAGACATTGGGAGGCAAAAATATTGAGCAAAAAAATTTTTTAAGAAAGGTTTTGATGTGAGCTATTATATTATAGTCTCATGTGGCTGGAAGGTAGCTTCCAACTCTGTCACTATCTGGCTATATAACTTTGGGAGCCACAATCCCTCTCAACCATAGTTTCCTTTAATAGTTAATATTATTGATCACCCTTTCATGGTTTCTTCCCGCTTCTTCTACCTGACTTCTGTCCTGTAACTGTGGATAGACCAAAGTTCTATACAAGATCCTCCTTTCTCTAATCTCTCTATTCTCTTTTTCTTCTCTGATGATATCATCAGCTCCCATGACTTTATTTCTTATCTTTATGCATATGACTTCACAATCTATTTTTTTTACTCTAGTCTCTCTCCTGACCTCTAATCTTACATCATCAATTGTTTACCATACATTTTGAACTAGAAATCTTGGAGGCATCAATATTTCTAGACAGAACTCATAATCTTTACTCCTTTTCATAATTTTCCTAGTAGGTAGTTGCTTATTTAACTGAAATGGATTGCAAGGAAAGATTTCATCATTGGTGAAAGTGATTTCAAGTGTAAATGAACACAGTTCTGAAAGACTTAAGATGGAAAATGCCATACATATCCAGAGAAGGAACTGATAAAAATCTAAATCCAGAGCAAAGTATACTTTCAAAAACTTTAAAAAGTTTTCTTTATATTTTTTGGTCTGTGTTTTCTTTCACAGCATGAGTAATATGGAAATATGTTCTGCATGATTGCACATATATAACCTATATCAAATTGCTTGACTTCTCAATAAGGAGGGAGAGGAAGGAAGGAAGGAAGGAGAGAATTTGGAACTCAAATTTTTTAAAAAATGATATTAAAAATTGTTTTTGCATGTTATTATAAAAATAGTAAATATATATATATATATATTTATATGTTTTAAAATGTCAGTGAGTAGACATGCCACTCACTCTACCTATGAATGTTGAGAAATATCCAGTCTTTTAATTATCATAATGTTACTTTCTGTAGGTGACCATTCAAGTGGTCACTGGGATGATAGGAAAACTGATGCTGATACCAATGACTGATGTGTGTGTTTGTGAAGAGAAGGAAGAGGAGGAGAAAGAGGTGGAGAAGGAGGTACAGGAGGGAGAAGGAGGTGGAGAAGGAAGACTACCTGAAAGAGAATCATAGAATCTAGAACTGTGAGGCAATCTTACATTTAATAGATTAAAAAACTGAGAAATTATATTAGTAGTCCAAGGTCATGTGGCTGGTAGGTAGAAGAACCAAGATTCAAATACTGACTTGAAACCAGTGACTTTTCTACCTTTACCATATAAAGGACTAAGATTGTAGGAAGAGATCTCAGATATGCACATACCAATTGAAACTGACCCCTTTTCTCCTAAATCTCAAACTCTCAGGAAATCTCTAATGAACCCTTTGGCTTCCTTAGCCATCTGTGGAAATCTTTTATCAGCCCTGGTTATCTAAGTACACTTAGTTACATTCTGTCTCTGAGGACCTCTGACCCTCTTTTGATTGAAGACTGACCTTTCCCTCCTATAAACTGACTCAAGCCAGTGAGACCTTGATTCTCCAATTGTTCTGCTCACTTAACAGCAACCAAGCAGAAACTAAGAAGAGAAGATTTCCCTCCTTGCCAACATTTTTTCTCTTCTTCTCCCTCATCCCTATTTGTTTGTTAGTGACACAAACACCTCAGACTAGATGCTCTTAGGCCTCTTAAATTCAATGTCTCCAACATATAACTCATCTTTTCTCTGCCAAATCATTTCCCTTTCTGAACTTTCCTATTACCATCATGGACATTACTATCCACTTAAAAACCCAAAACTTAAGTGTCATCATTAGCTGTACTCACAATGATGTTTATAATATTAAATTTTCAGTTCTATAAACAAAGGTATGTTAAAGATTTTTGTTGAAATTTGACTAGGAAATATCTGTCTTTCCTGATGACACTCAAAATACACTAGCAAAATTATTCAAAGATACTACTTTTTTTTAAAAAAAATGGGTTCAAAACATGCTAAATTTTATTATTTTGGGAATATTTTCAAGGTTAGAAAATTCTATTTCCAAGTGTTTAAACTGTGAAAGTATAGGAGTTTTTAATAGTTGTCACATTTACATAATTTCCAGAGAAAAACTTTTGGTTTTATAAATGGGTATGAATCCTGATGGCTAATACTAATCATTAGCTAATCTTTTCAGACCCATTATGTATTTAAAGACTCATTTCTAATGATGGTAGATGTAAATTTATTATTTCAAAAAGTCTTCCTGGTATTTTTAGAATTTCATTTACATAGTTTCTTGTTAAATTCATTCAGATCTGAATTCATCATCATCATCATCATTATTTTCACCACAGTGATTTATCTGACAAAGTTTGTAAAAAGCCTGAGAGGTGTTTCATTTCTATCATTTTTCTTGTACCTTTATGCACATGGTAATGATATGGTAGCAGTAGTAGTAGTAATTTACTTAGATTTAGGCTACCCCAGGAGTTCCAGGAAAGACTAGTTGTTCTAGTTGTTTCATTGGTAGCAGCAGCAGCAGCAGCAGTAGTGGTAGTAGTAGTAGTAGTAGTAGTAAGTAGTAGTATTATCTTCAGTCCACAATTTCTATTGCAATAGCCTTCTAGCTTCTCTCTGTCTACAAATCTCTCTTCTCTTTGTCTTTCACTCAGTTATTAAAGTAATTTTCTTTAAGTGCAAGTCTAACCAGATCATACTCAACTTCAGTAAAGTTTAGTGGCTCACTATTGACCCTAGGATGCAATAGTATTTCATCATTTTAAAATGCCCATTTCTGTACAAATTTTATAATGAACATAATTATTAGAATAGTAAGACAAATATAATTTATAAATTTATATATTTGGGGAACATGTTCAAACTTTTTTTTTTAACAGATGGAAATTTACAATCAGAAAAGTGTGGAGGCTACCATTCTTGGCATGGGATGCTGCATGGTCAAAGTGAAAGAGACAGGATAAGTTGAGAGTGGGAGAGAGTAGTAGAGTTAGACTAGAGTATAAAGTACTTGGAAGGAAGTGGTATAAGTTCAGAAATGCAGGCTGGTGACAAATTGTGTAGGACCTTGATTGCCAGGTAAATTACTAGGCAGTAGGGAGCCACCAAAAATATGACTAAATAAAGTTATTCTGGTAATTGTGATTTTGGATGGATGGCAAGTGAGAAGGCTTGTTAGCAAACTATTGCAATGATCTAGCTGGGTGTAATGAGGTCTAATCTAGGGTGGTGGTAGTGGGAATCAAAAAGAACAAATGATGCTAAAAATGCTAGATAAGAGAGGAAAGAGTCATCTCAAAGCTATTAACATGGGAGACTGACTGGATGGTAAAGTCAAAAGGAGAAAGAGAGATAGGAGAAAAAGATGTCTGAGATTTTAGAAAGTCATTTAACCTTTCTTGATCTCAGTTTATCTGTAAAGTTGGGGGTTTGAGGAGCTGGTCCCTGCCAGTTCTAATACTTTGATCCTATAATGAATTTGGTTTTAGATATATAGAGCTTGAAGTGCTGACATCTAGGTAGAAGGGTGAACCTCAATCTCTATAGAGGAATTTGAGGGCTAGAAGCATGAATTTGGTAGGCTTTAATGTGTGTGCGTTTGTGTATGTGTAACAAGCATTTAGCATGCATCTAGCATGTTTAGCACTATGCTAAACATTTTATAATTAACTCATTTGATCCTTCAAACCATTCTTAGAGGCAAGTGTTATTATCACTATTTTACGATTGAGAAAACTGAGACAAAGGTTAAGTGACTTGTTCAGGGTCACATAGCTAAGTAGTGTTAGAAACTGGATTTGAATTCAGGTCTTCCCAGTTCTGGTGCTCTATCCAACTGTACCACCTAACTACCAAGGCAGGTTGGTATAATGCAGCAAGTGCTGGAATTAGAATAAGTGTTGAATTTAATCCTGATTTCTTTTTGCTGTCTGTATGACTATATAAATATCATTGAATTTCTCTTGGTCTCAGCTTCTTCATTTGTAAATTTAAAAAGAATGGACAAGATAATGTCTAAGGTAGACTATAGTCCTTAATCCTATGATCTCAGATAATAGCTGAGACTTGGACAGGAATGACATTAAAGAATATGAGGGAGTTTTAAATAGTAGATGGTATTGCTGGGTGCTATTGTTGTTCAGTCCTGTCTGACTCTTTGTGATCCTGTAGTCCATAACATGCCAATGTTTTCCATGGGATTTTCTTAGCAGATAGGTTTACCATTTCCTTTTTCAGTGGATGAATGTAACCATTTCATTTACATAGAATGATTTTTAAAGAGAATAAATAGTCCACAATAAAACATCTACCATGCAAAGAACTAGTAGCTCCCATTTGGTGGTCCTTGAACCTCTTTGGGTAAGTAACAATGACTCCATGGGTGCATGTTAAAAATTCTTTAATGGTCTCTTAAGCAGTGACTTGCCCACAGTTAACAACTAATAAATATCTGATGCTGGGTTTGAACTCAGGTCTTCCTGAAGTAAACTTAGTGATCTCTGCACTGAGCTATCTCCTACTCAGCATTATCCTGGTTTGACTAGATGAATCAGGAAATGGCTATAGCCCCATGTTCACCCTTGGACACTGCCACATTGAGAAAAAATGCTGGACAAGTGCTAAGCTCTTGCTGATTCTCAAAGACTGGGTGTCATTCTTTGACCCCAGCTGCGTTTCTCACAGGCTATATCTGAACTAGTTTTACTTTTCTGAGGGTCATGCTTAGTTTGGATTTACAAAGAGAACTATTGACTTTCCAGCTACCAGAAGGTCTGATATTCCTTGAACTTATATTTCATTAAATTCTAATTATGTCTTTGGCATCATGGAATCTCTCCCCCAATTGAATGGACAAGCATGCCTGGATACTGTACACTATGTTTCACTATTTACAAAGAATGATTTTTTAAAAGGAATAAATAATCCACAGTAAAACACCTCCCGTGCAATTCCATACATGAATCCCCTAGATTAGTAGCTCCCAATTAGTGGTCCTTGAACCTCTTGGGGGTTAGTAACAATGACTTATGTTAAAAATTCTTTAAATTATTATAGAATATTATAAATAGTATAATACATTATTCTGGGGATTCTTAACACACCCTGTTATTGTTGTTGAAAGGGGTTCTCAGAACAAAAACATTGGTTGCTGCTCTCTTAGATTTAGACTACCCCAGGAGTTCCAGGAAAGACTAGTTGTTTCATTGGTACTTCTCAACTATTTCTTTTGCGAATAAGCAACAGAATGGAGGAACTATAGCACAGTTCCTAATCAATGTTTGAGTTGCCAGACCTGTAGGTTCATTCTTTAGAAGAAAGTCTCAAGAACTTTGGCTCTGAATTTTGGTTTCTCCGCATGCCAGGATCTTGGTATTAGACAGAAGTTCCTATGGCTGATGTTTTTTCCTTTCTATCACTAGAAGAGGGATTTTCACTTGCTCTTTGCCATGACTCATTGCCATGACTCATTCTCTCTCTCTCTCTCTCTCTCTCTCTCTCTCTCTCTCTCTCTCTCTTTTGGTTTTTATAAATGGCAATGGGGTTAAGTGACTTGTCCTCAATCAATCTCTCTCTTTTTTGTTTTTTGTTTTGCAAAGTAATGGGATTAAGTGACTTGCCCAAGGTCACACAGCTAAGAAAGTATTAAGTGATGGAAGGGCATATTTGAACTCCTGACTCCTGGGCTGGTGCTCTTATCCACTGAGCCACCTAGCTGCCCTCAATCAACATCTCTTAAAAGCTTACTAGTACCAGACACTACACACTGAAGATACAAGGAGAAGCAAAAGACAGTGTCTGTCCTCAAGAATCTTACAATTTAATGGAGTTGAGGGGTATGGGGCAGGGCAGGCCAAATTTACAGAGGAACACTGGCCTGTTCTTGTTGCCTCCTGTCTCTCTTCAATGACTCTGACCTTGAAATCATCAAATTCAAGTTTCTAGTGGCTCATGGGTCCATTCCATTCACTCTGTTCCTTTGCTTCCTTATTCTTTTTGGCCTTATGAATAGAGTTGACCCAAGGCATAGGGCTGTAGCTGTCAGATGGACATGGGTCAAGAAGCATTTTGTTGACTTGACATAGATATTTAATTCCTTGCTAGAGAGACAAGAGGGCCACATATTGAATCTTGGGCACCTTCTGATTATCTATGCAGCCAGAAATGTTTTTTTTCCCTGAGTCTGTCAGCAGAAACTGGGAACAGATGGATGAAGTGGAGAAGTGATAACCCAGACCAGTCATAGTCTGTTATTTTGTCTGTAATTCTATATTCTGTATAATCCTTGCCAAAGCCAGATTTATATAGAAGATGGGATTAGAGGTTGTTTGCATAATGTATGATTAAAGGAAGGCCCAACTGCCCCTGAATCTCACTTGAAATTTCATATTAATACAGTCATTTCTTTGGATTAGGAACTGATTTATCCAGTTTTCATTTTTAAGATGAAAATATAACTGTGAAAGATAACCTATTAAAGCACTGTTGCCTCTGAGAGAATTTGTGTCTCTTTCCTATTTTTAAAGAGCAGCAGTCTATAGTGGATAGTGGATTATTCTTGGATCTAGGAAGATGTGGAATCAGGTCTTATCTCTGATATGTCCTGGCTCTGTGATCCTGGGCAAATCACTTCAACTCTCAGTGCCCTAGACCAGGAATATCAAATCCAATTAGAAACAGGGCTACTGAAAATAATGATACCTAAAGCCAGATATTGATTTAATTCAAAATTTTAATATATATTTATATACCTTCTTTAATTACACTATATTAAATCACATGATATACATTATGAAATGTAAATCTATTTTTATTATAACTATATTTTATTGGTGTTTAATTTAATAATATTTTAAAATTTAATTTCATTAAGTATTTCCCAATTAACATTAGAATATCATTTGAGAGACCCTGGGGGATGTGGTGATGTCTCTTTATGTCAGGAAATTCTTCCCACCAGAGAAATCACCCGCCCAGTACCTATCCTTCTGCTTTAAAAACATTTTGATACTCATGATCTCATTTTACATTGTAGAGCTGAACGAGACCTTAGAATTCACCAAGTTCATTTCCTTATTACAGAAAGGAGAAGGGACTTGCCAAAGGTAACCCAGCTGATACTGAAGGCCAACTCCAATAAAAATGGAGTCACTAAACTATTCATAAGGATCCCTGTGGGTCATATAGTCACTTAGAAAACCACATTTTTATTTTTGTATTTTTATTCATTTTTAAAAATATTTCCCAAGTACATTTTAATCTGGTTCAGGCTGGGGAGTTTTGTAACTGTAATAAAGCCCCGTGTTGATACTTTTGTTGTTAAATGGAATCCCAGTCTTTTTGACTCATCAGGTATTCAGACTACCTGTATTGCCTCACAACTCAGCCTCATCAGGCAACTTGACAATAGTTAATTGTGTTTTTCTATCCTGAGATTTAAGCAGCACAAGGCTTGAAGGTAAGTATTGTTGCATTCTTCGTACTTGTTTCTCAGAGTCTGTCACATGGTAGGCACTTAATAATTGCTTCTTCATTGATTGGTTTTCCATAAAGGACCCGCTACTCCTTTCCGAATCTGCTTTCATAATACAGTCGAAACCACTAGAGGGAGATATGAGACAAGAGAAAAGTGAATTTTCTTTGGACACCTTAGGCAATTCTGCACTGGGGAATAAGAGGACATTATGGCGATGGAGTATCACCGAAAAGGGTAACTTTAACTCACTGAGTAATTAGATTGTACATTGGTTTCCCCAGCGTTCTCAACCTGAATGGAGTCTGTTCTCAAGCCATATTAAAATGTTAAGCTGTATCTGAGTCACTGACCTTTCTAGATGTAAAACAAATACATCAAAACAACAACTGAGAAAAAAACCCTAACACAAAAATTGAGGGTTTGGAGATGATGATAGGAAATTGAGAGATTTTGGGTTTTTTTTTTTGAGAGGCATAGGGGTTGGGGGGGTATATGTTTTATACTTTTACAGATTTTGTAATTGGAAGTGAGAGAACTGATATTATGTTGTTTTGTGTGAAATTAATTTTTCCAAACCAGTTTCAGTACTTTGATTTCTCTTCCTTTAACCTTGACTAACCTTAAATAGTTAGATCCAGAAATCAGAGATTATATAGTCCAATTCTTTTCAATGAGACTCAGAATGCCTTATCCAAGGACACTTGCTAATAATTAGAGGCAGAACCAGAATTAAAGTTCAGGTTCTCTTAATTAAGATTTCATTTAATTCTAGTGCCTTCCCTTGTTGCTTATTTCCAGTTTATCCTCTGTAAAATTTGTCTGTAGTGCATAGTGATTTACATGTTGTCTCCCTCATTAAATTATGAACTCCTTGAAAGCAAGGATTGTCTTTTCCTTTTTTTCTTGTATTTGTAGTGATTAGCACATTGTAGGTACTTCATAAATTTATTGATTATTGGGTTCTGGTTCTGACTCAGAAGTCTGTGATACCTTACTGCACAAAGCAAGTTGAGGTTTCTCTTTTGATAATAATGACTCCCATTTATATATGACTTTGTCATCACAAGGTGTTTTCATATGAGTCGTCTTGTTTGATCTTTACAGCATGATGTAGAAAGAACTGTATTTTGGGATCTAGAATTAAGATATGATTTATTCATTTTATTGGGATCCTAATAAGATGAAATTTATTTCATGTTTTGCTGACGTCTTATTGTTTTTTATGGAGAGGTATAGTGGATGGAGATGTGACCTTGAAGTCAAGAGACTCTCTCAGGCCCTTGAACCATTAACTAAATCTATTGGCTGCAAAGAAGTTGACAACCTGTATTGGTAAAGGGAGTTTCCTCACCAAGGATTTCCAATGAAATTGTAATCCAAGGTCCAATCTCTATCCTCTTTGTTTTGACATCACCATCAGTTCCAGATATATTTGTCTCCTACTTCCATTCCTCCATCATCTTTCTGTCAATCTTTCTATAAGATCAAAAAATTTAGACCTGAAAGGTCTCTAGAGATCAGTGCCTCTAACTTAGGTCTTTTAACTTAAAATTCAGTACTCTTTCCTTTCCCTTGCTATATTCTGATGATTCTGAAGTTCATTTCTGTTCAGTTCCTTCACTTTGTGAAGTCACAGAATCATAGAATTTCAGAAGGAATGGATGTCAAGGGCCACTTGAGTTCAACCTATCCTTTTTCTTTTCCTTTTTTTTTAAAGTATCCTTTTTCTATCATATTTAGTCAATGGTTATCCAATCATTGTTTGGAGACTATTCAATCCATCCAACTTTTGCATTTCTCTATTTGGTAGACAGTCTTCCCTCCCTACCTCCTCTTGATGTTCAGCTTGAATTTGCCTCTGTTTAAAAGTTCGAATCTTTATTCCTCTTATTGCCCTTTGGAGACAAAGCATAACTGATCTAATCTAGTCTAAGGCAGCTAGACAGCACAATAGATAGAGCACTGGGCCCCAAAGCAGGAAGGTCTGAGTTCAAATCCAGATTCAAACACTTATTAGCTACATGACCCTGGGCAAGTCACTTAGCCTCTAACAGTTTCCTCAATTGTAAAATAGAGGCAATAATAGTATCCATCTTGTTAGGTTGTTGTGAGGATCAAATTAAATATTTGTAAAGCACCTAGGCCATAGTGCATCCTCTATAAATGTTTGCCAACTTTCTTCATCGTTCACATGAAAGTCTTTTCAATTATTTGTAGATAGTTATCATATTCCTCTCCCTTTAAATCATCTCTCTAAACATTACTAATTTCTTTATCTGACCCTCAAATGGCCAGAGATAGAGGTCACCCAATTGCCCTTCTCTAAGAGGACATTTTCTACCATGTGATTGCCTCAAATGGATTGCCCAGAACTGAATGTTTTAATGATTTGGTCTAAAATGAAACACAGCATAACTCTCCTAATTCAGTCTAAGACTTTCATGGAAGCTGGTCATAGGAGCTTTTAGAATTACCATTTTGCAAAGGAGGAAGCAGAAGCTCAGCTAGATAAAATCACTATCCAGAGTGGTATAACTAGTAAATTGTACAGCCAGGATTAGAACTCAGATTTTTTCTTTTTTTTTTAAATGATTGATATTTTTATTTTTACAATGTCTTCCTTTCTGAATATATCTGACCAGAAAATCATTCCTCATTACAAAGAAGAAAGAGAAATAAATAAAATAAAAATAAAAGAGAAAAAACAGTTCAGAAAAATCAACTAACACATCATTGCAGTCTGAGAGTATATTTAAAGTTGCAACTGAGAGAGGAAGGTGCATTGCCTCATTTCTTCTTTAGAGAAGCTTGATCATCATAATTATACAGGATTCCCCCTCCTTTTCCCCCTTTCTTTCCTCCCTCCTTCCCTCCCCTCTTTCTATTGACTTTCAATTAACATGATTATCATTGTGTATACTGCTTTCCTGTATATATTATCTCATTTTTGTGCTTGTTCATATAACTCTTCTTCCCATGCTTCTCCAAATTCTTCATATTCACAGTTTTTATGGATAGAATTTAGGTTTTTTTCAACCCCTACAGGGGAAAAAATGGGTGTTATAAAATTAAAAATTCTAATACTTTGTAACAACTGCCCAAAGAAGCTAGATTTCAATGTTTATGATAGAGCTGGAAGGGAAAGAATGAAGAATCTTGGGAATGTAGATTCTATTCTCTTATGAGGATGTTGCTTTCCAGATTTACAGTAGCTAATTTACCACACCTCAGATTTAGAATCATTGAGCCATCATTTTCCTTTCAGATGTCCACTTGATGATTGGCTATTGACTATTCCCCAACTTTCCCCAGTGTTCTAGGCATCAAACATAACAGTCATGGGTCTAGGTCCCTTCTCTTTGAGAGTATCTAAATTATAGTGATATGATCTAAAATCATTTAGACCCTACTCTGCATTCTGTCCAAATATTCAACTTTTTAATTAACTTTCTTCCATTCCATCCCACAAAAGGACCAAAGGGTCAAGAATATTCTCAGAAGTTGTGCTAAGAAATAGGGTTTTTGTTTTCTTTCTTCCATTTGGATCTGATTCTTCTCTCCCAACATGTTCACTATTGATCTATGTTTACCATAGTTATAAATATAGAGCTTATATCAGATTGCTTTCTGTCAGGGGGGAGGGAGGAGAGAAACGAAGGAAGGAGAAAAATTGTAAAACTTCAAACCTTGTAAAAGAAATGATTGGTAAAAACTACCAATGCATGTAGTTGGAAAAACAAATAAAAATATTTAAATAAAAAAAGAAATAGGGTTTCTTTTTAACTATGCCCCAAACTTCTACCTCTGCGATTCTTCATGGTGCTGCATTAAAAACTATTCATGGTGATGTTCAGACATCTCCTCCCTGCCCCTCCACCAATAATCCCTCTCCCTTTAAACCTGGATTTGCCACATATCTTAACGTTTTATTGAGAACAAGAACAATTTACTTAAAGTAAAAAATATTGTGATATTAAGAAAGTATCAGGTGAAGTAGTGCAAAATAATTCAAGCAATTATTCTCCCAAGCCACCTTTTTCTCTGAATTCCAACTAACTCACAGTTAGCCAAGGCTATGAGATGCTTGATAATGCTTCCAATTTCAAATTGGAAATCGTTCTTTGAAAAACACTGAGATGCATTAGCAGGCAGTTTGTAAGGCAGGTCAACCAGATGAAAAGGTGGTAGGGTAGTGTCATAGTACAAAGGCTGGACCTGGAGTTAGGAAGAGTTGAATTCAAATCTAGCCTCAGACCATGCAAGTTGTATGACCCTGGGTAAGTCATTTAACCTTGATTTGTCTCAGTTTCTCATTTGTAAAATGGGGATAATAATAATAAAGCCTACCTCTCAGAATTGTTATGAGGATTAAATGAGTAAAATCTGTTGGTATATAAGTGCTAAATAAAAGTTAGTTATGATGATGCTAATGAATATTTAAGGTGTTGTACCCTGATATCAGATCCTATGGTGTCTCTTACACTGGATGTTGGAGGTTTCTAGGATCCTGCAGTTGCAGCATAGAAAGGCAGAGGAGTGCAGTGTTACACAACTTGTATTGGTCAAAGCAGGAAAATCAGAGTAGTTTGGTATGACTATAAATATATCACTGGTAGGAATGAAAAGCTATGGCTACCTACAATACACAGGACATTGCTGCTATGACAGTTATCCATCTCTCTCTTCTCTCTCTTTCCTGCTCTATTGTAACCTTGGCATTTCTTACTGACGCATCTTCTCACAGGAATTTACACCAGTTCATAGACCCATCTAGAGAATACCAAAACACAATTTCCTTCTCATCTGTATCCTTTCTATCAACAGCTGTTTCCAAAGAGTCTGTTTGCAACTGAAATTGCTTGGGTGACTCTCCATTGTTCTTCTCCTGATCACTAGGGAGTCCCACTCAGTTTTCCATTAGTGGCAGGTGGCTGCAGTATATTATCTTTGCAGGATTCTGACAGTTTTTCAAGAACATTTTGTAGACTGGGAAATTGTCCAACCTTTTGACCATTTGGTATGGATATGACTCACCACTACTATATCTCATGTTTTCTTTTTACAATGAGATTCTTTAGCAAGACTCTATGTTCTGGTTGGAATTCCTGGCTATGGGAGAGAGCAACATGAGTGTCGTCTTTTGATCACTAGCCTTAGGAATAGGAGAAATCCAGCTACAAATCCTACCTTTGGTACCTCTTAGCTACGTTCCCTATAAAAAAGGAGATTATATGGGACCTATAGGGCCTACGATAAAGGATTGCTGTATGATGAGAAAATATAGGTTTGGAGTGAGTAGGTCCTAAACTAAGATAATGTATGTATGTATGAAATTATATAAAAACTAGATATTATTATTTATCAGTAAGCTTCAGGGATAGGATACAAAGACAGGAAAGAAACAATCACTTCTCTCTAGAAGCTTATATTTCATCATGGAAGACAATATAGAATACATATATACAGAATAAATATATCATGTCCCAAAAGTCTTAGTACAGTTTTATGCTATTAAAATTTTAATAACATTTCAAGTTTTAATAGCTTAAAACTACACTAAGATTTTGGAGTCCTCCAATAGGAGGAAGGCATAAACAGTGGGCAGGATCAAGACAGGCTTTACATGGAAGATGGTGCTTGAGTTGAGCTTTGAAGGAGATCCATATTCAGAAGATATAATATGACAGAAAAACAATTAGAACTGTCCAAAAATGAGATGGATTAGTTTTGGAGTTGCATCTGGAAATCTTCAAGGAGAGACTGGGTGATGATCCTTGTTGGTTGATTTCTAACATTCTTTTCAACCCCAATTCCCTAATGGTTGATTCTTTGAGGTGGGAGTTCCAGAGGGGATTTCTGGCATATGTGAACCTTTAGAAACATCTCCAGAAGCTAAGGGAAGGACCAAAGATTCTTCCCTTTTACAGGGAAATCCCCAGAAGGAAGCATAGGGGTGTCTGAGAATATGTGTTTTTCCTAAGTCAAATGTAACTGATTTTTTGATTACATGGTATGCTGTTCTTCCTTCTTTTTAGATAGATAATCAAAGGGGGAGGTGTGTTCCCAGAAGAGAGAACTCAAGTATTGTATTTCTTTTACTTTTAAAAATATTTATTTTTATTTGTTTTGCTAAATATTTCCTAATTACATTTTAAAACTTTTTAAACATTCAATTTTATAAATGTTGAGTTCCAAATCTTTCCCTTTCTCTTGCCCACTCCCCCCACTCCTCAAATATGATATTGATTATACATGTGACATCATGCTTGATTTCCTTTAAAGCAGGATTCTTAATATTTTGTGAATGAGATTGTTGTGTGTATGTGTGTGAATATGACTTCACATGCATCTTGGACCTTTCGAAAGTCTATTGAAACCTATGAACTCCTCAAGATGTTGTTTTAAATGCATAAAATAAAATGCATATTATTATATAAGAATAAAATTATATTGAATTAATAATGTATTTTTTTCCTAACCACATTCATAGACCTTCCTGAAATTTATCCTCAGACTTCTCTGGTTAAGAATACTTGTTTTAAAATCATATATATATATATATATATATATATATATATGTATATATATATACACACACACATACATACATATATATACATATACATATATATGCATATATATATATCTATAACCTATCTATATCTATATCTACATCTACATCATCTACATCTACATCTAATCTACATCTATCTATATCTATATCTAATCTACATCTATATATCTATATATCTATATAGCTATATATCTCTATCTCTATCTCTATCTCTATTTCTATCTATATCTATCTAATCATCTATGTCTATGTCTATGTCTATGTCTATGTCTATGTCTATGTCTATGTCTATGTCTATATATCTATGTCTATGTCTATATGTTTAAAACTGAAAGATTGGGGCAGCTAGGTGGCACAGTGGATAGAGCACTGGCCCTGGAGTCAGGAATACCTGAGTTCAAATCCAACCTCAGACACTTAATAATTACCTAACTGTGTGGCTTTGAGCAAGCCACTTAACCCCATTTGCCTTGAAATAACCTAAAAAAAACCAAAACTGAAAGATCACGGGGAAATTTGGGTTTGAATCATTTGGGTTTGAATTTTAACTCTGCTACATATTAGTTGATGATCTTAAACAATAATCACAATAGGTAATATTTATATTTATAATAGAGTCACTTAAACTTTCTGGATCTTAGTTTCTTTAACAGTAAAATGAATCTATCAAAATCCAAACTACAACTCTAATTCTTTTTTAAAGTTTATTAATTTTTTACATCATATAAATATCCTCTTGTTTCTTTCTCCCAAAAAAGATCCTTTATAATGAATAATTTTAAAAAATCAATGAAAAAGAAAAAAATCTCCAAAACTGATCAATACATTAAAAAAAAACCTGACAATATATGACATAGTTCTGTATATGCAGTCCTTTTACCCATCTCCAAGACTGAGGAGAGGTATCTTTTTTGGGGCCAAACTTGTTCTTTCTAATTTTCCAACATTTACCTCTCTAGTCTTATTATACATTACTCCCCTTCTCATACCATATGGTCTTTCCAAACAGAGCTAACTGTTTCTCACACACAAAATTCTACCTCTCATCTCCTTGGCATAGACTGTTTCAAATGTCTGAACTCCTTCCTCACTCATGCCTTTTAAGTTTCCTTCAAGGCTCTCCTCAAGTGCTATCATTTTCTTATCCCCTCTAGCTTTTTCTCCCCCACTCCCTCCCATTACCTGGAAATTAGTTTTTCTGGTTTTTGTATCTACATATTGAATATGTGTACATGTGTATACACATATATTGTCTCATAGAATGTAAGTTCCTTGAGGTTAGAGACAGTTTGATTTTTGTTTTTATATCCACAATATTGCTCAACAACCTTAGCTCAGTCAGACATAGCAGATACTTAATGAATGCTTGTTGATTGATTGATTGATTTTAGTTCCAAATTCGGTGATCCCTAATCATTAGCACTTATCGTAGCATTAATATCTTGGAGGAGGAAGACTATTACAATAGCTCCCCTGAGGAAGAGGATGTTCTCAGAGATTATAGAGAATTGGGGCCCCACTCCAGATAAAGTTAGGATCCTGTCCCTACTGTTATGCTTAGGCGCCCTGGCTATTCACAGCAAAGAACTCAGATTCAGACACTCTGTTTGTTTGAAACTTATATTATTCATCTATTTGTGCTATTACTATCTGAGTCTGACCAAAGGAACAGAAGAATGCAAAATGTGATTTGATGAGTCTTGAAGCAGCTCTAATGGCTCTATTCTATTAGTTCAGGTTCAATATTGGGATGAAATGCGGCACTTGAAAGTCATTGAACAGTTAATAAAGGAAGTTTCCAGAGTTTCTCTCTCCCAAGAATATGCAACAAGAACATAGGTGCCCCTAGCTTTTTCTGCACATTTCTCATCTCCATTTAGAAATGAACTTGTTTATAAAAACAGGTAAAGAATACGATCACTCACATCATCTTCAGAAAACCATCAATTTGGAGGGGTCTTATCTTCCATGGCTGGAATTTTTATGTCATTAGGTGACCAATAAATGGTCAAGGAAGTCAGGACTAATCTGGAACCAGAGACTGTTTTATCTCCCTTTAGGACAAACTAATCCTTTTCAAAGAAAGGAAGGAGGGGTCTGGGTCTAACCCATGTTGTGTATAGGGACAAAGAAACTGTGCCAGTAAAATATTGGTAAACATTGGTCCTACCAAAGGATATCTAGAGCCAACTTCTCTGTTCTAGAATACCTTGCAGGTCTAGAAAAGTGAAAATTCTATTTCTTCATACTTCTTTCATTCTCTATGTTAAGATGATAGACAGAGCTTAAGGGAGACCTCTGAGGGTATCTAGCCCAGCCCCTCATTTTAAAGATGAGTAAACTGAGGCCCAGAGAGGTCATGACTTGCCCAAGGTCACACAAGGAAACAAATAGCAGTATCTAGATTTGGACCTAGGTCCTTGGATTCTAAATTCAGTTTTTTCTTCTGCTATACTATATTATCTTACATAATAATACCAAATGTGATTGCTAAAAGATAATGTAAAATTATCTTAGTAATATTGCCAAAAATGAGATAATATGTAATAAAAATGCTTCTATAACTGGCACATAGGTGCTTATCCCTTTCACCTTTCCCTAAACCAAAAACTTTGTAGAGAACACTGACATTAATATAACATTTTGTATATTTGTTATTATATCATGATTATAACATAACATTTTAATATATTGGATGATTCTCACAATAACCCTAAGAGATAGGCAGTGAACATAGAGTACTATTCTCATTTTATATAGATGAGGAAACAAGACTCAGAAAGCAAAATGAGTTGACCAGAGTCACATAGGAAAAATATGGTAAAGCTAGAACTGAAGATAAGTGAGTGAAAAGGAGTGTCTGTTGAGGAGAGCAGTAGCAAGGTCAGCACAGGGAAGAAGATGGACTCTGTAGGATTTGTCTTCATCTTGTCCTGGGAAGATGAAACAGAAAAATGAACATTGTCTTTGTCTTACTGAGAGACTGGCTGGCTGGCTGGCAGTGTCTGGCTGGAAGAGCCATGAGAATCAACTAGAAATTGAGAAGAGAAAAAAATAGAAATATGCTCCCCTTTAATAGGTAGGGAGCAAAAGGCTCTGGATATTTTTGGGTGGAGAGTAGAAGAAGGCCTCTCTATCTGGGAGAAGAGCCTTCATAAGAGAGGAGACCACACTTGGGCATTTACATGCAGCTTAGGGACTAATGCTTACTCATTCAAGGATTTCTGTTTTGTTTTCCTCCTTTGAAAAATGACTTTCTTCTGTAATAATGTGAACCATGTCCTTGGAAGTGGCAAGTTGATTTCAGGATAAGGAAAGAAAACAGTGTATGTGATATACCATGCATACATTTTCCTAAGTTTCCTGAATAGACCAGGAAAGAAATGATCTTAAAGTGTGCCTAGGAAATCTGGGCCACGAAGAAGTCTCTGACACAAGGTTTATGTATTTATTCACTTGTACATGTGTGTCTGAGCATATGTGTATATGTAAATATGAATATATCTATATAGACATGTATATATCTATATCTATCAGTCTATCTATCTATCTATCTATCTATCTATCTATCTATCTATCTATCTATCTATCTATCCAGAAAGTGGGGACAGAGAGGTGATAGGTACTTCAATGTTTTGATGAAATCATGACCTCATTTTTGTGGATCATTTCCTCAGGCCCTCTCCTGTCTGTTCCACTCTTGTTTATGTCCTCTCATAAATCATAGTTGGTCTATCCAAAGTGGGGACCTATTTCTAGATTTTTTTAATATGACATGGATGCAGATAGAGCACATGGGCTGTCTAGTCACTATTCTTTGTTGATATCATTTATGCTGCTTATGGTAATCTAGAGTAATATATTGTAGTCTGTTTATACCTATCATGCATCATATATAAATATATACATATATTTATAAATGTTTGTTTATATTTATATGCACACATAGATATTTATATAAGTCTGGGTACTTACTAATTGTTTGACCCTGGGTAAGTCACAACCTCTGTTCTTTCTTTCTTTCTTTATTTTTATTTTTTTTGGTTTTTGCAAGGCAATGGGGTTAAGTGACTTGCCCAAGGTCACATAGCTAGCTAATTATTAAGTGTCTTGAGGTCAGATTTGAACTCAGATTCTCCTAACTCCAAGGCTAGTGCTCTATCTACTGTGCCACCTAGCTGCCCCAACTTTACTTTTTAAAAATTGTTTTGATAGCTGTATTTAAATACACTTGTCAATAATTTCCAGGGATTCAATGAAAAAAAGTGCAAAGAAGGTGGCTTAGCCCTACCTGATCTAAAATTATATTATAATTATATTATAATAAAGCTGTCTGGTATTGGCTAAGAAATAGAGTGGTAGACCAGTGGAATAGACTAGGTGCAACAGCAGAAAACCATTATAGTAATCTGCTGTTTGATAAACCCAAAGAACCCAACTATTGGGATAAAAAACTCTATCTTTGATAAAAACTGCTGGGAAAATTGAAAGTTAGTATGGAAGAAACTTAGATTAGACCAATACCTCACACCCTATACCAAGACAAGATCCAAATGGATATAGGATTTAGACATAAAAAACAATATTATAAGCAAACTAGAAGATCAAGGACTAGCTTACCTGTCAGATCTATGGAAAGGGAAGCACTTTATGACTAAGGAAGAGATGGAGAACATCACTAAAAACAAACTAGGTGATTTTGATTACTTTAAATTAAAAAGCTTTTACACACACAAAACCACTGTAACCAAGAACAAAAGAAATGTAGTAAACTGGGAAACAATCTCTACAACTAATGTTTCTGACAAAGGACTCACTTCTAAAATATACAGAGAACTGAGTCAAATTTTTTTTTTAAAAAAGCCATTACCCAATTGACAAATGGTCAAAGAATATACAAAGGCAATTTACAGATGAGATCAAAGCAATCCATTGTTATATGAAAAATTGCTCTAAATCATTAATTATTAGAGAAATGCAAATTAAAGCTTCTCTGAGGTACCACCTCAAACCTCTCAGACTGACCAATATGACCAGAAAGGATAATGATCATTGTTGGAAGGGTTGTGGGAAATCTGGGACACTATTACACTGTTGGTAGAGCTGTGAACTCATCCAACCCTTCTGGAGAGCTATTTGGAACTATGCCTAAAGGGCAACAAAAACTTGCAACAAAAAATTTGCTCCAGCAATACCACTACTGGGTCTATATCCTGAAGAGATGATGAAAAAGGATAAAAACATCACTTGTACAAAAATATTCATAGCAGCCCTGTTTGTGGTGGCAAAGAACTGAAAATCAAGGAAATGTTCATTTGGGGAATGGCTTAGCAAACTGTGGTAAATGTGTTATGGAACACTATTGTTCTATTAGAAACCAGGATGGATGGGAATTCAGGGAAGCCTGGGAGGAATTTGCATGGACTGATGCTGAGTGAGATGAGCAGAACCAGAAAAACACTGTATACCCTAACAGCAACATGGGGGTGATTATCAACCTTGATGGACTCACTCATTCCATTAGTGCAACAATCAGGGACAATTTGGGGCTGTCTGCAATGGAGAGTGCCATCTGTATCCAGAGAAAGAATTGTAGAGTTTGAACAAAGACCAAGGACTATTAAGACCTTTAATTTAGGGAAAAAAACTGATATCTTATTGTCTGATCTTGCAATATCTTCTACTTTATGTTTCTTCCTTAAGGATGTGATTTCTCTATCATCACATTCAATTTGGATCAACATATACCATGGAAACAATGTAAAGACTGGCAAATTGCCTTCTGTGGGGGTGGGGGGGAGGGAAGTAAGATTAGGGGAAAAATTGTAAATCTCAAAATTAAATAAAATCCTTGAATTGAAAAAAATACACTTGACAGTCATTGAAATCCTATATATTTCATTTTATGCATTTAAAAAAATAGAAGAAAATCAATACTATTTCACTTATTATATGCTAGATTCAGTTTTAATAGTTTTATAAATATTATCTCATTTTATCCTTACAGATGCAAGGAAAGTGCTATCCCATGACTTGCTCAAGGTCACTCACAGTGTCTGAGACCATATTTTAACTGAGGTCTCTGGATTCTAGGCCCAGTGCCCTATCTACCGTGCCACTAGGTGCCTCTTTTTATAGCCATAGGCTTTACCCGATTGCCACAGTTGTCCATAATATTTTTAAAAGGCTTAAAATCTTGGGGGGAAAACCATGTCTGGTTGGTTTAATAGAGAACTGTTCTTGCCTTTTTTTAGGTATCAGGAAGTAGCATTTTACTTTAATTGGAATGGGGTAGTAAGTGGATCAATTGACTCAGATGACTCCACCCAGACCCTTATTTCACTTTGATTTCATTCATATGTCTTCTCCCACTTATCTATATTCATAATCCTTGTTTCTTGCAGCATGATAATATTTCCTTATGTTATATACCTCAGTTTGGTTGGCTAATCTTCAATCAAGGAAGCCCATTCATTTCTAACAAGTTCTCTCCTTTTTTTATCAGAGACTTAGGAACCAAGAAGATTGATCCAAGTCATCACATCTAGAGGATGAAGTAATTAAATTATTAAGCATTTTTTTTATGTATAGGATGGAAGAAAACACCAGGCTACTGGATTTAATTATACAAGTTCACAGAGAAATTCAAGTCATATGTATATGTATGTACACGCATGTGCATTTTATATACACACACCTACACATATACATATATTTTTAAGGTAGGGGAAGAGGCTATCATTATAAAGAAAAAGACTTGGCAAGGGGTGATCCCATGAGGGATATTCAGAGAAAGTGAAATCTTTCTAGTCCATGAAAATCCAGAGGCAGATGCCCATATCTGGCGTTTTCTCTCCCTTTCCTGGGAAAGTTCATGGGTTCTTGGCCCTAAATAATTTCAGTTCTCTACAGCTTCCCACAAGGAAATTAAATTTTCAGGTCCTGCACAGAAGTTTAGTTATCGTTAATATAATCATCGGCTCTGCCACAGCAGTACTGAGAGGGCTGGGTGAGAGAACGGGATCTGACAACCTGAAAAAATATATCTCTTCCTACTTTCCTCCCCCCAAAGAGGAAAAGAACTTTCTGAGGAAAGCTTATTTTATTAATAGTGATTTTTTTATGTTTCTGCAGCAGCTTTTAGAGGTACTCTCTTCCTCCTTGTCTTCTTTTTTTTTTAATAATTGAATTTTCCTTTTCATTGGGAACTTAACAAATATGAACAAAAATTTAAAATGATTGTCCTAGAAGCTATGAACTTTTATTATGTCAATTTCAATAATTTGAATAATTACATATAAAAATACACATTACACATTATACACACACACACACACACACACACACACACACACACATATATATATATATATATATATATATATATATATAATTTAACTTTTTCATTCAGTCATTTGTGTTCTCTTCATAACCACAATTGGGGTTCTCTTGAAAAGATAGTCAAGGGGTTTGCCATTTCCTTTTCCACCTCATTTTACAGATGAAGAAACTGAAACAAACAGGATTAACTAACTCCTCCAGGGTCACACAACTAGTGTCTGAGACCAGATTTGAACTCAGAAAGAGGAATTCTTCCTGCCTTCAGATCCAGCACCCTATCCACTACTGCCCCCATAATTCAGCTGGGTAGTAACAATACTGCTCTCAGAGAAGGAAATGGAAACCTACCCCAGTATCTCTGTCAAGAAAACCCCAAATGGGTTCATTAAGGGTTGGACATAACTGAAAACACCTGAACAACCAGCAACAACAAGTGTCCCCGTCTATATTTTTTGTTTTCTTTTGTGAGCTTAAACTCACTTAAAAAAATTCTTTCTAACCCCATCTGTTCTCATTTCATTGAAACATACATTCCTGGTTGAATTTCCTTTGCACAGTGCAGTTTCATCATTTTCTTATGTTTTGCCCAATGAAGTAACAAATAGAGAAATATCTTATACGATGGTTTTTTTTTTTCTTGGATAGAGGAATGTTGTACCTCTCCATTTTGATTTTTTTTACATCATTTACATCCTAGCTCAATTCCCACCCACTACATGAAACCTTTTAGACCACTCCAGACCAAAGTGATGTCACCATTCTCTAGACCTCTCCTACTCTTCACTTGAAACTTAGAAGCTTTTCCTATGTTGTTAGTTATCTTTTCCTCTCTATCTGGGATAATAGCTATACTACATGTGACTCTATATGTACCCTTTTATCAAATATCAATATATATATACATATATATTAAATAAAAACTCTTTTGCTTTGTCATTTGAAGACCTTCATAATCTGCCTCCAACCTATATTTCTATTTCAGGAGTCCCCTTTACACATATTGCTACCCTGCCAAACCAGTTTTTGTACTTCTCCTCAGATTTGAGCTTTCCTCTCTGACCTCTGAGCCTTTATCTTGGCTTTCCCTCTTGCCTTCCATTTGTCAGAATCCCTAGTTTCCCTGTAAGACCTTAACTCATATTCTGCCTTCTACACTAGACCTTTCCTGATTCCTCCCCAGCTGAACCACATTCTCCTCCCAAATCATCCTATCTAATTTGTACAGACCTAAATAAGTGCATGTGGTCCATTTTCCCAGACTAAAAATCTCCTTCTGGAGAGAAATTCTTTTTGCTTTTCAATTTGTAATAACAACTACTTTCATAAGGTAGACCCTCAATAAATGCTTGTTGACTGATTGCTTGATACATCTGGGACCTATCTGAAGAACTTTGGTTGCTGAGACTTGGAAAAGGTTGAGAAGCCGAGTTTCAAGACTTTGGGGGGGTTTGGTGGGGTACAAAGAAATGATTTCAGCCAGTGATCAAATTTTGGAAGGAGAGAAGAGAAGAAAAGATTGCAATGGTGATCCAAGAAATTTGTTTATCTCCATGCCTGCTCTGCATTCAACTATGCTTCTTCAGTTCAATACTGATGAATAAATTGCAAGGAACCATCAGAGCCCTTCCCTCCACAGTCTGGTTGGTAAGCAATTAGGAGGGTGCCAGGGAGCATTGTGTGGGCTGACTTGTTTGAGCTTCTTCAAGGGGTTGTGAGTAAGAAATTTGGGGGAATTTTTGGTAAATATAACATTTGGAAGAGTTGCAAGGGGGAATGACTGAGTCTAGGAATCTAAACTGTGCTCAGTTACTTCTCTGGGCCCATGTAAGTATAGACTGGCCCAAGACTGCCTCTGCCTCAGACAAGCTGCAAGCCCTTAACCCAAGTAGAGGATGTGTTCATAAATATATGATTTTATTTCTTTTTTCTGTATTTTCTTTTGTTACAAGATGGACTTCTCCAGTATCTTTCTTTGTAAGATTACCTTAAGACTGTATATTGTTTGTGTATAAAAATAATGTCTCCTCCATTAGAATATAAACTCTTTGAGGATGGGGTTATTTTTGTATTTATACTGAACATAGAGTCTGACACATAGGAAATGCTTAAAAAATGTTTGTTGATTAATTGGAAAAAACTATATATAGTCTCACCATGCTTATGTGACTACCTCCATTATGTCATTCAGTGGAAATGAATTAGGGAAGGAAAGAATTCACTCTCACAATTAGTTGCATGGTAGGCAAGGATTCTAATTGTATGACCATACACCTCTAGGTAATGAGGTGACCAGATGCCATTCATAGAGACTGAACTGATGGTAGCAGCTTTCTGAGATTCATAGGGTCAGGCATTGTCCCTAAGTGTCTGCCCCTGTATTAAATTCAGGTAATTTAACAGATTATCCTCTGTTGAGTTAAACCCAAATTAACAGATATGTACATATAACACATGTATATGTACACATATACCAACACATATACATATAAAATATGTCTGCATTCATATGAATATGCATATATACACATACATGTACAGTAAAAATAATAAATTTAGACCTCGAAAAAATTCAATCCTCTCAACAAATAGAAGAAAGAAATTGAGGTCTTGAAAAGTAAATTGAATTTTCCCGTATCATACAACTTGTAAGTAGAAGTCAGAATTTGAAGTTAGATCTTCTGATTCCAAATCCAATACTTTTCCCATCATATCCTAGCTCAGGGTTAGACTAGATTGGAAGATTTTTGGGAACAGAAAACATATTCTATTTTTTTCTATTCTTCACAATCCCTTATAAAACCCATAGTAGAAGCTTAATAAACATTTACTGCTTGATTAATAAGTGGATTAATCAAACAGTAGTAACTATTGACTAGTCATCTTAAAATAAACATTTGTAATAAGATTCTTCCAGGTATGTGTTGTGACCTGTGGTAGATAAAAATCTGTGCAATAATTTTATGAAAACAGCTATCTGAAATAACTAACAAAGTTAAGTATTTTGTCAAGGTCTTATGGAAGGTGATACTCAGGACAGGGTGAATAGAAAGTGAAGTTGGAAGAAGTTGCTTGAGATGCTCCATTTTATAGTCAAATGTCTTGGGGGGACTCTTGGCAAAACAGGTTCCCTGGGTCACTAATACCTACTTGTCTCTTTCTTTGAGTCAGGGGAACTTCCCTACCTCTTTTAATTTCAAAACCATCACCTAAACCTGTCATCTTGTCCTTTTCCTTTGAGGGGAATCATGCATGATGATTAGGAGAGAAGCAGATGAAGTGCATGTAGGTGGGGGAATCCCACAACCAATGCCTCTCCCCCTCCTCTTCTTGGACCAGACACACCTATCTGGTCACTCTGGAAGTTCCAAGTGGGAGAAAATGGAGACAAAAACGACCATTTAGTGTTCCCTTTTGACAAGAAAATTATTTGTCTTTAGACTGCCACCTAAAGGTGTAACCACGATTTCTCAAATAATGTTTATCATCTCTTTTCTGCACCTTCTATTTCTGACTAATTGTTCAAGTGAGCCTTTTTTGCCTTCCAGTTTTCTGGAGTGTGAACCAGGAGTAAGGGAGATATTAAATCTTTTAACAATGGTTCAGGATTCATCATTAAACCATAGACATTCCACAGACCAAGGAGACAGAGGTCATGTTATTTATTTTTCTAGTAACCTCAGAACCTAGGACTGCATTTTATATAACTGGGCAATAAATGTTAGTGATAAATGAACAAAAAGTGGGGCAGAGTAGTACAGGGGAAAAATCACTAACTCTGGCATCAGAGGACCTGGATTCATATCCTGCTGCACAAATTTACTACCTAAGTGATCTTGAGAAAGTTTCAGCTTTCCTGGCTCTCAGTTTTTTTATGCAGAAAATGAAGGGTTACACTAGATGACTTTTAAAGTCCCTTCCAGTTTTCATCTGGGATATGATGGTAAATCACCTTTTTGACTGAAAATGAATATTGAGAAAAAAAGGTGTCTTACTTAAACAAAAATGCAAAGGGAATTGTTAACTTTAAAAATGTTCCTTTTTTGTAGTTGATTGACCTGAGTTCTCTATTCCTCCAGGAAGGCAAGTTTTATCCTTCCACCTCCATCACTGAAAAAAACATCAGGGAGAAAAGAGGGGACAAAGAGTATTGGACCCTTTCAAGAACAGGAACTCTTCCTGTCACAGATCAGTCAAAATGGACCCAGGCTCCAATTTACAATTTTAACTTCCTCTTTGCCCACCCACACTGGAATTCGCACAGTCACACAAGAACCATTTTTTTTCACAAACATAAATTGCCCCAAAGTGACCCAGTACTGAGACCCTTTCCTTTTCCAATAGCAATGGAGAAAGAAACATAAAAAGAGAATGTAGATGGCTTTGCAGGCCAAAGTTCATGTTCCTACTCCATAGAGATTTAGAAGACCCCTTTTTTGTGAAAGACAAGGGAAAGTAGAAGCTCACCAGGTGCTAAGTCAGTTTAAGAAATCTCTGGAACAAAACATATCTGTCAAGAGACAATTATTCAGTTTACATTAAGAAGCTGCACTTTAGACAAATTCCTTTAAATTGGAGCTTTCCTAGGGCTTTTATGAGGTTGTTTATGGATTATTAGTACTTGACAGGAGAAGGGAGCAGAGGAATTTAAAGCACTTCCCATTAAAGACCTATGTGAAATGAAAACAAAAGAAATAAAAGATAAAATTCATAGCAGATTACAATGTAAGTCAATAAGAAAATAGGGTGGATTTAGCAAAATTCCTTTTATACACAACTTTTAAAGGAAATTGTTAGTGCAGAAAGCAATATATAATATTTCCACGTGCACCTATGTATATCCCCATGGGTTTCTGTGTAGAGCACAAAGAGTTAATAAATATTCACTTCTCCTTTTGGGGGGAAGAGAATATAACTATTTTTGGACTGAGAGTGAATTAAAGAAGTTGCGTAAACATGAACCTCTCAGCTAGTTTATTTTCATCGAATACACATACTCCTACAGACATAATTCATTCAGGATGTGCATTGGAACTCATTAGAACTCAGAAGACTTGGGGGATAAGAGAAAATTATGATTAAAGGCATCTGGACCCCTTACAGCAATTTATTATCTGTGAGTTCATTTTTAATAGGCGACATTAATTCACACAAAAAGTCCCCAGAGTCAAGTTTCTGATAATTTAGTGATTTCTATTAGTGTGAATATGTTTTTATGAACCTTGTTCTGGGCTAGGCTCTGTACAAAGTTAATAAATAGTAAAGAAGTGGCCCCTACTGTGTCTTTTGTTACCATGTCTCTGCTCCCTTTTCACCTTGGAACATCTTTTCCCCTGTGGTCTCCTTCTTCCACTGAAGATTTCATCCTACAACTTCTACTTTGGGGAAGGGCTCAGATTACATCCTGCATTTATTTCATTCATTGTTGTGTTTCTGACTTTTCAGATTTCACAGCATTGAGTGAAACTTTCTTTGCCCCTCTTCTCTGCCACTGCTCCTCATCAGAATGTATGCTCTTTGAGGACAAGGACTGTATTTCTTTTTTCCTTGTGTGTGGCACGTAGTAAATTGTTTAATAAATGCTCATTGGCTTGATTTGACTTGTCTTAACTTCATGCAACTTATAGTCTCAGAGGAGGGAAATGATCTACATAGCAATCTACAATATTAGACAATAATTCTTGTGAAGAATAATTGTGATAAGACTATACAAGGGGAATCAAAATTTGATGGAAAGCACATGGGAGTTGAGTTTGAGCCCTACTTACCTACTTAATAGCAATATGGGTTAGTGACAGTAGCAATTTTTTTTTTTAGATTTTTCAAGGTAGTGGGGTTAAGTGGCTCACCCAAGGCCACACAACTAGGTAATTATTAAGTGTCTGAGGCCAAATTTGAACTCAGGTACTCCTGACTCCAAGGCTGGTGCTCTATTCACTGTGCCACCTAGCCACCCCGACAGTAGCAATTTTTAGAGCACTTTTCGAGATGGGGTAGTTATCTTTGACTTTTCTGTTTCCGTATCTCACAGTCACAAATTACCACTTTCATCGATTTCTGCATCTCTGTAGTATCTCATGTTTCTTCATGTCTCTATTTCCTCTCTTGGTCATTCTGGTTTATTGCTTTCTTCCTAGTCAAATCTTCTTACAGGTCTCCCTGACTTTGCTCTCCCTCTTTCCAATCCAGCCTTCCTTTGCAAAGATATCATATCTCTCTGCTAAAAATAACAAAAACCAACACCTACCAAACAAACAAATCCCTTAAGTGTCTGCTGATTGACTCCAGAGGAAAATTGAAACTCCTCACTGTTACTCAAGATATGATTCTACTCTGTAAGGTTATTTCCTATGTCTTCATCAATTGATAAATATTTATTAAACACCTATGATATGCCAGGGATTATGCTAAGAAATCTAAAAATAATTTCTCATTTGATCCTTCTCACAAAAATCTTGGGAGATAAGCTCTGTTATTATCCCATATTTTACAGTTGAGGAAACTGAGATGAACAGAGGTTGCCCACAGTCAAATAGTGAGTTGGTCTCTAATGCTGCATTTGAACTCAATATGTCCTGACTTTAGGCACAGCGTTCTATTTCCTGGACCTGCACCAAGTAAGCAGAAGCAACCAACCCAAGTGACCAAACCGGATCATATTATCCAGTATTTCATACCCATAGTCCCCCATCTCTCCAGGGAAAGGGAGGAAGGGCTTATCCCATCTCTTTTTTGGGCACCAAGATTGACCAATAAAATCACATGGCATTTGCTTTTGTTTTAGTATACTTTTTTATGTACATTATCTTGAATATTGTTTTCTTTCTGTCTTCCTTCTTCATCAGTTCACACAACAGACCACTTATTAGAGTGGAAGGCTGAATCTGTGGAATGGAGGGAGCTAAGATTATACAAGTAGGGTAAGATAATTTGATAGAGGAGAAGTTCCATTAGTGAGTGCCATGATGAGAAGAATGGGCTTCATTCAATTGACAATAAAACGTCTTTATTGATTTTTGAAAGGGGTGGATACACAACTGAAATGAAAAAGTCTGTAATGAACAAGGCAGAGATCAAAAGGACATGGGGAGAACTTTCCTAGGGCTCCTGGAGAGCAGAATATATCTTGGTTTTAAGGGTGTATTGATTCTCTTTCCCCCTTTTTATATCATTATCCCTTCCCAATGATTATCCCCTGACATATGATAGGATGCTTCTTTTTCACAAATAAGTACAAGCAAGGAAAAACCAATACATTGGCTATGTCTAAAAATGTATGCCTCATTCTATATCTACCTCTGTAGTGGGAAGCTAGAGAAATGTTTGATCATCAGGCTCTCATTTAGCAATTGGATAGTACATGATCAAAATAATGAGAACTCTCAATGGTTTTTTTTCCTTTTACATTATTGTGGTCATCTCACAAATTGTTCTCTTCAGTTCACTTTGTTCTGTATTAGCTCACCCATATCTTCCCAAATCTCTTTGAACTCTTTGCATTTATCATTTCTTATGTCACAGTACCAAATTTCATTATATTCATCCACAACTTCTTGTTCTTGAGTTATTTTCCAGTCATGTCTGACTCTCTGTGACTCCATTTGGGGTTTTCTTAGCAATTACACTGGAACAGTTTTCCATTTTCTTTTCCTCATTTTATAGATGAGGCAAACAGGGTCAAGTCCAGGGTCCAGGGTCACACAGTTAATGTCTGAGGCCAGATTTGAATTCAGGAAGATGAGTCTGTTCTATATTATCTCCTGCACCCATCCCCAAGTGATGAGCACTCACTTTCCTTCCAGTTATTTCCTGCTACAAAAAGAGAGGACATAAATATCTTTGAATTTATTACATAAGGATATTTTGAAAGGAGAATCTATAAGGCTTGATGATTTATTGTACATGGAAGATGAAAGCAAGGAAAAAAATCAAAGGTAGTTTCATCCTAAAAGGAGAGAGCATCAGTCTCTCCTTCATCTTGGATGTTCCTTTCCATCATGGTTGTGGCATCAGTCAGGGTTACCTGGAGCAGCCTGAACTTCCATCCTCATCTAATTTAATCATTTAATTCATAGTCACCGTAATCCTAGGGGCAGGACCACTGTGAGAGTGAAATCAAATTTGGGCATTTCATTTTTATGAGTTGATCATTATTTAGTCTCTTTTCCAGATATAAAATGAAATGCAAAGATCATAGGCTCTAAAGTACATAGTTACCGCTCTGTGTAGTCATGCTGTAGCTAGCGACTAAAATGTGTTAGAGAGTAAGAGGATTAGGCGGCTAACTGTGTCTGGTAAATATTCATAGGCAGTGATTCTGGGAACATGATACCAGAGCTCTAGCAGTGCCAGTCTGGGAAGACAGATACATTCAAGACCTACAAAAGGGTTCAGAACCTAGGGGTTTACCTTTTCAAACAATAGTAAGATGAATAATGGTAGCCTACATTTCAGCTCCAGTCTTTTGTCAGGATCTTAAGATATGAGCCAAGGTGAAAGAGGAATGAGGTGAATTTTCTTATGGCCTCATCAAGAATAGTGGACACAGTCAGCAATAAAATCTCAAGAAACAAGAATAAGTTCTATCTGAGCAACCAGGAGAGACAGAAAATAGAGTGAAAGAGTAAAACCATTTCTATTTTTTTCCCTCCTACTCTCCTTCCGTTAGATATTTTAGCGGGGGGGGGGGGAGTGGGGTAAGCTACTGAACAGATATTCAATTGAGAAGGAGTGTGTTTTAATGGAAACAGTACCAGATTAAGAGTTTGGGGTAGGGCCATAACTAGGGTAAGATGACTGGGACTCAGGCCCAGTGCACTAAAATTTAGAGGACATTGACAACATTTTTACTCTGTCAACAGATAGAAACAACTGACCTTAGTGCCAAATTAGTAAGAGTAATTATTTAAAATAGGAAGCTATTAGATGGCATTCCTGGATCTCTCTCCCTATCCTATGGGATTTTGTGTCTGGAGGTCTCCCCAATTAATTTGTCTTTAAAAAAAAAAGTTGATTGCAAGGTTCATTTTATGCCATTTGCTCTAGGACATATTCTGTGGTACTTTTCCAAGTGCCAAAATTGCTAATTATGATTCTGGTGAGGAAACCTGATTTCCATGTTTAAATTTTGCATTTAATTGGCTATTTGACTTTAGGCAAATTATTTTCTTTCTTTAGGCCTCCGTGTCCTTAAATGTAAAACTAGAGGTCAGATTATATGACATAAAAAGTTCTTATAGTTCCAAAATTCTGGTATCTAGGTCAAATCCTCTAAAAATAAATTTCAAGGGACTTCTCTTACTCTTATGTTCAACTATTATTTTGTTCTATTCAACATCAATTCATATCTGATGGGCCATTAAAACTCTTTTTGTTGTGGAAAGAATCAATGTGTAATGCACTGAATTATAAATTCTGTTCGGGTAATGACAGGAACTCATTGGTCTTTGTAACCCCCATGGTAGCTAGTTCAATGTCCTGCACATGGTAAAAATCTAATGAATGTGTGTGGAAAGATGAATGGATGAATGTATTGGCATGATAGCATTTGTTGTCCCCTCCGGCACCACCACTCTAGCTCAGGACTTCATCACCTCACACCTGATGGTTGTTCTAACAACCACAGTCTCTTTCCATTCTAATCCATCTCCATTCTAACGTCAAAGTGACTTTCCTAAATCACAGGATCAAGTAAAAATTCCTTTGTTTGGCACTCAAAGCATTTCCTAACTTGCCCACCCCCTTATTTTTTCAGTTTTTCTTTCACATTCCACTCCTTTTCCCAAATCTTCCATGATCCAATGAGACTGAACTCCCTGCTGTTTCCAAACTAGACACTCAATCTCCCAACTCTGGACATTTGAAATGGTTGTCCCCCCATGCCTGGAATGCTTTCCCTCTTGATCTGTCTTCCTTTCAGTGGCCAATAGGATCACATTTTCTATAGGAAGACTCTCTTGATTCTCCTTAATTCTAGTACTTTCTCTCTGTAGATTATTTCTAATTTATCTTGTATGTAGTTGTTTTATATCTATTTATTTTCATGTTGTCTTTCCATTAAATTGTATGTACTCCTTTTGGGCAGGGGCTGTTTTTTGCCTTTTTTGTATCCCTCATTCTATCGCATATTTTGATTGTACTTATCCCCTACCAGTCATTCATTGGAACATTTAAAAAACATAGGGGAGGGGTGGTTAGGTGGCTAGTGGATAAGGCACCGGCCCTGGAGTCAGGAGTAACTGAGTTCAAATCCGGTCTCAGACACTTAATAATTACCTAGCTGTGTGGCCTTGGGCAAGCCACTTAACCTCATTTGCCTTGCAAAAACCTAAAAAAAATAGGGGGTAAGAGCTAGAATGGATTGTCAAGATCATCCAATCTATTCTTTTTATTCTCTAGATGAGAAAGCTAAGATCCATAGAAGGGAAAGGACATGACCAAATTCATACATTCAGCCTGCATTTATGGATAAGTTAACATTTTTCTTTTTTTCTTTATTATTTTATTTTGTTCTTCCAATTACATGCAAAGGTAGGTTTCAACATTCATCCATCTGCAAGATAAGTTCCACATTTTTCTTTTTCTTTTTTGTTTTTGCAAGGCAGTAGAGTTAAGTGACTTGCCCAAGGTCACACAGCTATTACCCCCTCCATGTACACAACTTGATGCAAAAAAATTATGTTATTGTACAGATATGGTACTTCAACTTGTGAACCCACTGTTAGAATTCTCTTGGCACCAAATGCAGAGTTACAAACAAATACGCAGCTCATCTTAAGAACAATTTCATACTTCAAAAAGTGAAGCAAGAGATCATAGGAAATGCTCTTCTAGACCTAATTTTGATCGATTGTTTGCTCAAGTAAAAATGATGGGAATCTTGGGGAAAAGTGATCCATTGTTGAGTTTGTAAAAGAGGATGAAAGGGAAACAGAAAATAACTTGATGTATTCTTCCTTGACTTGAGAGAGATCAGTTTCCTAAGGGTTCAGAGAAAGGCTTAGTCAGATCCAAATGGTAGGATATTTCACAGGGGGAAGGAAGCTGGCTTAAGAAGAATGGTAAGCTCTGGAAACTGAAATTCTAAAGAAAGAAATAGAAATTACTTCAATGAGGAGGAAAAAGAAAAAGCTAAAGACACTCTCTGGTTGCGTAGGGAACTTAGCAACCACTTCAGACTTTTAAAAATACACATATAGAAGATTGAAGAAAGGGCGAGTTACTAAGGATGAACACAAAAGGAATGATGCTAATGGCTGATGATGAAAAATCTGGGCCATCTAATTCGTTCCTCTCTATTTTCTCTTCCAAGAAGACTTTTTTTTTTTAAGAATGGAAAGGATAGAACAAAATGATTAGTAGGAAGTAGACAACCAGGCGAGTAAAGTGATAATGGTGAAGCAGCACCAAGCTGCCCTCAGTGAATTCATCACTAGACTTTGATGAGCTTCTTGATTCCTGAATTTTTGTCAGTGATCTTTGAGAGATCTTGGAGGGTGGGAGAGTGGCTACAAGACTGGAGAATGGATAGTCTTGCCCTCCTAATTCCACCAAATGAAGAGGATGAGCGTGAAAAGTATAAACCATTAGTGTAACTTGCATTCTTAGACAAAATTCTGGAGCTACATTATTAATAAGAGAGTTCATAAACAACTGGAAAGGGAAGCAGCAATCAGTAAAAGTTAGCATGGATTTGTCAAGAACTTGTTCAGTCGTTTTTCCAGTAATGTCTGAATTTTTGTGACCCTATTAGTAGTTTTCTTTACAAAGATAGTAGAGGAGTTTGTTATTTCCTTCTGTGCTCATTTTAGGGAGGAGGAAACTGAGGAAAATAAGGTTAACTGACTTGTCCAGGGTTGTAGCTAATAAGTGTCTGAGGCCAGATTTGAACTCAGAAAGAGAAGTCTTCTTGACTCCAGGTTAGACACTATTCACTGTGCCATCTAGGTGCTCTGTCAAGAACAGATTATATCAAAATAGTTTCCTTTTCTTTTTTTATCCTAATTAGGCAAGAGAAAGTCAAGAACATAATATAATTAGATTTCAACAAAGTGTTTTAGTTGTGGACAAGGTTATGAAATCTGAACTAGATGATAGGATAGTTTCAGGGGCAGGCTGATAAATGTTTAACAGCTAGCTCTCCCAGAATGCATGTCATTTGACTAGTGACATGAACACTTAATGACTATTTTCCAGAGTTTGTGCTGGTAAATTTTAATAATTAATTTTCTGAAAACATATGACACACTTTTAAATTTTAATCTGCATTATTAACATTTTCTATATTTCATAAATCTAGATATCAACAAAACAATAAACCAAACCTCAACTTGTAACATTTACCAATATCTGAGGGGTAAATACTTAACATTGAAAAATTTAACATTGTGTTCTTGCAAGCAATTGGAACTGTCTTCAGCACACCAAAAAACTCAATTTTACAAGCACAGTATAGGACTATTACTACTAGGCATCAATTCCTGTGTGTGTTTGTGTGTGTGTGTGGGGGGAGGTCTTGAGGTTTCAGTGGACTCCAAATCTCATGTGAGTCAATAGTGTAACTTGGTATCCAGAAAAACTAATGCTCCATTAAGAAAGGCATTGTGTCCAGAAGGAGGTAGAGGATGGTTTTCCTGTACTCTGACCTGACCAGAACCCATCTGAAGCATTGCTGTTCAGTTACAGGAATCTCATTTTAGGAATCAAGATGATAGCTTTAGAGCTAGAAGGGTATATGGGTCATCTAGGTCTACACTCCTTCTTTTACAGGTAAGTACACAAAGGATCAGAGAAATGAAATGACTAATCCAAGGTTACACACATAGTAAGCAGGAAAGGGAGGATTTGAAACTAGATCCTCTAACTTGATTTCCAGTTCCCTTTTCCATGATTTTGCTATCTCCAAGAAAGGCTATTGACAAGTTGGTAAATGAACTGAGGATGAATAGAATCATGAGCCAGAAACTGTTTGAAATGAATATTGGTTAGAGAGACTAAAGGCATTTAGTTTGGAGAAAAATATAATAAAGAGGATTTGTTAGCTGTCTTCAAGTATGTGAATGTGAAAGATTGTCATGTAGTCAAGGGTTTACAAAGGCAAAACTGAAAGTAGTGGAGGGGGACATGCAATAGTGGAAAGAGTGAATCAGAAGAGTTGAGTTCAAAACCTTCTGAGATTTACTGTAACTCTGGGCATATCCCTTGGGTCTTACTTTCCTATCTGTTAAATGAGGGGGGCTGGACAAGGTGACCTCTTCATCTCCAAGTCTATGACTCTAGGAAGTCCTAAAGAGAGAAATTTATGCTTGATGTCGAAAAGATTCTTGAAAATTAGAACTATCTACAAGTATCCTGGACTACCTCAAGAGTTAGCAGGTTCTAATTTATGAATAAGCAAGAGATAGCAGCAGTGTGAGATACAAAATGAATAATTTTAATTATATTAAATTAAAAAGGTTTTGTACAAATAAAACAAATACAGCCAAGATTAGAAGGAAACCTGAAAATTGGGGAGTAGAATTTTGGATAGTTTCTCAGATTAAAATCTCATCTCTAAAATATATAAAGAATTTTGTCATATTTGTAAGAATATTCATCATTCCCAACTGATAAATGGCCAAACAATATGAGCAGGATATTTTCTGATGAAGAAATAAAAACAATTTATAATCATATGAAAAGCTAGTCTATATCATTATTGATTGCAGAAATGCAAATTAAAGCAACCTTGACATATCATTTTATATCTATACAATGGGAGCAGATGTAGGATAACCACTTGTAAGAGGTGTCATGGTTTTCTGTGTTTATTTAAAACATTTTTAAAAATCTCCTTCAAAGTCAAAGAGTAGAAAGGAAATGCAGAGGCCATTTAGTACAATCCATACCTAAGAAAGAATTCCATTTACAAAACACTTGATAAGTTATTGACTGACCTCTATTTGAACATCTCAGATGAAGGGAGTACACAATTTCATAGGTAGTTCATTCTAATTTGGAATAGCTCTAATTATTGGGTAGTATTTTTCCTTTATATTTAAATATTCCTCTTTGCAACTTCCACCTGTTGCTGCTGGTGTTTCTCTTTAATGTCAGAAAAATAAGTCTAATCCTTCTTTCATTTGGGTACCCTTTAAATATTTGAAGAAAGTCATTGTGTCCTTGGCCAAAACTCTTCTCCAGGCTAAATATCTTTAAGCCATTTGATCCTCCTATGGTGGGAACAGAAGCATTTTCACCATTATGACCCTGGACATTCACTAATCTACCAACATTCTTCATTGTTTGTGGTGTCTACAATTGAATACTCCAGATGTAGTTTCATTTGAACTCATCAAGGACATCTGTTATCCTTATAGCTTTTCATGTAGCTTGCATATCAACTCTATATTGTCCTGAATTTAAATCTCAAATCTGCTCTTACTAAAGAGGCAAGTCATTAAATCATTCTTTTCCTTAGTTTCTTCATTTGTAAAAACAAGGAATTGGACTAGATCAGTGGGGTCAAATTCAACCAGAAAAGAGGTGTCAAAAATCCATACATGTGGGGGCAGCTAGGTGGCGTAGTGGATAAAGCACCAGCTTTGGAGTCAGGAGTACCTGAGTTCAAATCCGGTCTCAGACACTTAATAATTATCTAGCTGTGTGGCCTTGGGCAAGCCACTTAACCCCATTTGCCTTAAAAAGAAATCCATACATGTGGATCCTAATGGGATATACATTGACTTAGTTTTAAAATGTGATATTATCTATGTTTTCATTGTATTATTTAATTGCTTTTGTTAAATATTTCTGAATTACATTTTAATCTATTTCTGGCACAAATTTGGGAGTGTTAGAGGCTACATGATGCTAGTAGATTCCATAATTTGATGCCTTTGGATTAGATGACATCTAAGGTTCCTCTCAGTTCTAAATCTATGATCCCGTAGCTCTATAATCTTTGTTCCAGTCCAAAGTTAATTTCTGACACATCAAACAGTGATTAAAATTAAGAGTTGAACAACTCTGCCTTTCCAGTATTCCTCTCCCTCCCTCTTTGAATCCTCCTATTTCCCCCAAATACTAGATCAATAACAACAACAAAAAACATTTAAAAGCACTTCTTATTCTTACATTCTTTTTTTCTTGACAAGAATCAATTCCTTTTGCCTTTCATCAATTCTTATTACAGTTCCAAGCCATGTTTTTGTATTTGATGGTGAATACAAAGAGCCAGTATGGCATCATCAACAACATGTCATGCCAGACTAACCTCATTTCCTTTTTTGACAGAATTATTAAAGGAATAGATGAACGGGATGGTGTGGAAAGAGTTTGTCTAGAGTTTAGCAAAGGTTTTGATAAAATATCTGATGCTATTCTTGTGGAAAAGATTCAGCGATATAGCTTAGATAATAATCCAATGAAATGAATTCAGAACTAGTTGTATATCCATACTCAGAGTAGTGGATAATGGTTCGTGTTAGGAGGAAATCTTCAGGGATCTGTGATTGTCCCCAGATCAATTTTGTTTCCAACTCTTTATTATCACAAAACTGCTACTATAAATATTTTGGTATATATAGAGAAACTTTTTTTTGATCAAAAGTTTCATTGAAATATAAGCCTAGTGATGGAACACAGATGAAAGGGAAAGGATATATATCCATCACATTATTTGTACACTTCCTAATACCTTTTAATTCTAATGCCTGCCTCCTGTTGATTATTTCCAGTTTTTCCTTGAATGTAACTTCTTGGTTTAAATATAGTTGCTTACATGTTATCTCCCCTGTGAGCTCCTTTTGACTTTCTTTGTATTCCCGGTGAATAGTAAGGAGCCTGGTATTTTGTAGAAACCCAAATATTTATTGATTATGTTCATTATAATTCCAAGCATTTAGATATTACAATATTTTAACAGGATTATTTAATATTTTTAATAAATGACTTGGACAAAGACATAGATGTTATGCTCATCAAAGTTTCCAATGACATATAAATGGAAAGAAAGTTAATATAAGTAGTTATATCAGAACTGCAATCCAGAGAATCTTGAAAGGCTCAGTATTGAGCTAAATTTAATACGATGAAATTCAAGTGAGATAAAGATAAAATTTTACAATTGAGTTTAAAAATTAACTTCAGAAACATGAACTAGTGAATAAGTTAGACTATGGTTGTTCTGGAAAGAAAGAGGATCTAATGGACTAAAAGCTTAATATTGGCCAACAGTCTAATATGAGAGATAAAAACAGCTAATGTGAAAGATGCAAAGGGGGATAGCTTTCAGGATAAGGGGCTAATAGTTTCACTGTACTCTCTTTGCCTTTGTCAGACTTTATTTGGTGGTAGAACTGGTCAGGAACACAAGCTTATCTCTATAAGAAGAAATGCAGTTATCTAATCACATTTTTACACATCATGCTCGGTTTTGGGTGCTATTCAGGAAACACAAGCTGGAGAATGTTGGGAGAATGGGATGGTGAAAACCACGCAATATGAGAATCATACTGAAGGAACTGCACATATTTAGCCTAAAGAAGAATTGAATGAGGAGTGACACGATAGGTATAAAGTATTTGAAAAACTCTCATTTGGAAGAGGAACTATATTTACTGTTTGTCCTCAGAAGGGAGAATCAGGAGCAATGAATGTAAATGGAAAAGAAGCAAATTTATGCTCAATAGCTAGGAAAATTCCTGAACAATTAGTTTAATACAATAGTGGAAAAGCCTATCTTGAAAGATGATGAATTCTTCCTTTCTCAGAATGACATACTTTGCAAAGAGATGGATTATTCCTCCTCAGAGGTCTTCAAGCAGAGACTGGATAACCATTTATTGGCATTGTTATAATGAGGATTCCTTTCAGGTATGGACTGAACTAGATGCAAAAAACTACTGAGGACCCTTCCACTCACTCTCATATTCTGTGATTCTTTGTTTCTACTACCTTTCATATTTTCTTTTTAAAATATAAGTTGGGGAGTTCCCTGTGCATCCACATCATTCTCATTAGGCATCTCCAAATTCCTTCCTCTTGTTAAAATTATTTTCAATTTATCACCAAGATTTCATCCTCGAGAGTATGCTATTAACCCTTGGTTGAAATCCTTTATAAAATTTTAACTTATAGGTTACTATTTTTATTTTCTTTGAATTTTCAAATATCTGTTTTCCCAAAATATAAAATACCATTCCTGACTTCATCTCCTCTATCCTACATTCTAAGATGAAATTATAACTTTCTCCCAAGGAACTCATCATGTTTGCACCAGAAGTCAATTCCTCATTATTGAAGAGAATCAGTTTGATAATAGAGTTTTTCCTTATTTGTTCCTCTACCTTTTGAAGAATAAAATTATAACTAAGTTAAGGTAAGCTATTAACTGCTTTGCTTTTTGACAGAGAGCCCCAGGAGATAATGGAAGTGCTACATCACTATTACATCATGTAAAAGTGACAGGTTTGTACTTTATTTCCAAAACTACTCATTTATTTTACTTTCTGTTCAGTATTATATGCCAATGATGACATTGATTCAATTTTTACCTCTGTTAATCTTCATTCAAATGCTTTCCAACCTCTGGATCCAGAATTTCCTTGCATGCAGACCATGATGCTCTTGCCCTCCTTTTTGCCTCTATTTTTTAAAAAATAACTTTTAGGGGGTAGCTAGGTGGCGCAGTGAATAGAGTACCGGCCTTGGAGTCAGGAGTACCTGGGTTCAAATCCGACCTCAGACACTTGATAATTACCTAGCCATATGGCTGTGGGCAAGCCATTTAACCCCATTGCCTTGAAAAATCTAAAAAATAAGAATAAAAATGACTTTTAAAATTTTATGTTTTTATTTGTTTTTTTAATATGACCATAACTTCCTCCCCCCAGTGTCCCTCCCTCTTTTTGCCCCAAATGGTCATTCCATATTACAAATATCATTTTTAAGATAAAAAAAGAAGAGGAAAAATAAGCACACTTGAGTAATACATTGAAAACCTCTGAAAATATATGTAAAATACAATATTTGTGAAACTTTCACATTTGCAAAGGGCTAGATGGGGTGGCTTCTCATATTTCTTTCTTTAAAGTATAACTGTCCTTTATTATAATTTTGTAGCCTTCATATTGGGGGGTGTTTTTTCTTTTGATGGGTTTTCTTTCCATTATTGTAATCATTGTATTTATTGCTTTTCTGATTCTGCATAATACTGCTCTGCGTCTATTCAGGTGATCTTTCCATTCTTCTCTGTACTTATTACATTATTTATTACTGTATAATAATATTTTATGACATTTATATATCATAATTTGTTCAGCCATTCCCCAAGAATGGAAATATTTTTATCTAATTTAACAGTATTACAAAAAGTACTACTATAAATATTTTAGAATTTATGGGAACCTTCTTCTTATCAGTCTTCTTTTCTGTATAAGACTAATTATGGTATCCCCGAGTCAACAAGTCTGAACATTTTAGTTACATTAGTTAGATAATGTCCTATCCCTCTTAATTCTTATGCCCTCTCTCTGCCAATTATTTCTAATTTATCCTTCTTTGTCCATGGTTACATACATGTTTTCTTTCCTATTAAACTATGAGTTCCTTGAGAAGGGGGACTGTCTTTTTTATGCATTTTAATTTTTTTGTTTTTTTTTCTTCGAGGCGATGGGATTAAGTGACTTACCCAAGCTCACAGATCTAGGTAATCATTAAGTGTCTGAGGTCAAATTTGAATTCAGGTCTTCCTCAGGTCCTCTGGGGCTGGCGCTCTATCCATTGCACCACCTAGCTGCCCTGGGGAATGTCTTTTGACTTTCTTTGAAACACTACTATTTAGAACAATGATTGGAATATAGTAGGCACTTAATAAATGTTTATTGACTATATTGACCATAATTCCCAATTGCTTTTCAAAATGGTGATAATGGATCATAACTCTACCAATAATGCACTAATTTACCAATTCTCCCACAATCCAATCCAGTATTCCTATCTTTGAGAGTGCATAGGGTATAAAGTGAAACATTAGAGTTTTGATTTGCATTTCTCTTACTATTAATAATTTGGAGCATTCTTTTATATAGATATTAGTTTGCAATTCTTCTTTTGAACATTTTATATCTTTTGACCACTTATGGTTTTTGGTGTGTGTGTGTGTGTGTGTGTGTGTGTGTGTGTGTGTGTGTATGCATATAAATATTTACAAATATATACAGACACCTATATATAGACATACATCTTTATGCATTTATATACACTTATATATGCATTATATATGTATATATATATATGTATATATATAGAGAGAGAGAGAGAAGAGAGAGATATTATAATTTTGGATGCCAGAGAAATTTGATGCAAAGATTTTTTTCCCTACTAAATTGCTTTCCTTCTTATCTTAGGTTCACTAATTTTGTTTGTGCAAAAGCCTTTCAATTTTATGTAATCATAATCTTTTATGGTATCTTTTCTAATTGCCTTGATTCCTTTTTGGTTAAGACTATATCTCCTTCCTGGGGCAGCTAGTTGGCACAGTGGATAGAGCACCAGCCTTGGAGTTAGGAGTACCTGAATTAAAATCTGGTCTCAGATATTTACTTGCTTGTGTGACCTTGGTCAAGTCACTTAATCCCATTGTCTTAAATAAATAAAAAAGAGTATATGTCCTTCCCTTAACTGTGAGAGGTATAGAATCTGCTCCTCTTCTAATTTTTAATAGTATTTTAAAAATATAATCAACTTAGAATATATGGTGGAGTTTGGTGAAAGTTATTGGGCTCTCTAATTTCTGCCAAGATGATTTATAGTTTCCTTGGAAGGATTTTTAAAATCAAATAGTCATTTTATTTTTTGTATTCTTACCTTGTAAAATGACAGTTGGCTAGGAATAGGTCAAACTTTATTGGAGTTCTCATTCTGAGTTTATAAACTTGGTTTTAAAAAAATAATCTTATTTCAGTAGAACTACTTTTTCATAATCCTAGTACTTTATATATTTCAAAATATGATTCTGAGAAGGCCCTATAAGCTTCACCAGATTGCCAACGAAAATGACACAAATTAGGCTAAGGATTCCTTTTCTAGATCATTTCTCAAATCTCTTCTATCTTTGAGATCATGTGATTTTTGGGACAACAAGACTGATTAAACCAAAATGGACAAATAAATAAGAAAACAAGAAACAAAGCTAAGTGAAACTAGTCAGAAACCGTGATGAAGGGTGTCTGATGGGATATTATTGAATATCACCAAAAAAACTGAAAACCCAAAATGAGGCTATTCACAAAAAGCTTCCTCTTCCCTGTCTTCCTCATTTCATATCACTGAGATGGGAGATTCTGCTGTTATCTCCTTGGTCTCCCATGAAGAGAGGGTCTTTTCTTTTTCCTTGCTAAGGCAAAGCTTTCTAACTTGCCCAAGTCAACCTAGACCATGTTAGCTTCTCTAGTAAGTTGCCTGGACAACTTGGGAGTTTGAATTCGGCCTCAGAAATTTCATTCTTACTATATGATCTTGGGCAAGTCACTTTCACATCCAGGGTTATCTCCAGTTCTGATTTACATCTAGCCATTGGACCAAGATGGTCTTGGAGGAGAAAGTGAAGCTGGTGATTTAGCATAGTACCTCCTCACTCAAATCCGATTCATGTGCTTGTCATGGCATTACCTCCATGATGTTGTATTCTTCTTCAAAAATGGAGGACAAATATTAAGAACCCTTTACATGATCCCTTATCTTTGATAACTATCATCTTAGATATCTCTTTCCTTTTAAGACTAAATTTGAAAAAGTTACCCACAATCTGTGCCTCCATTTCTTTTCCTCTCAGTCTTTTCTCATCTCTCTCAATTCTAAATTGTCAAATCTAATGACTTTTCCCAGCCTTCTTCATTTTTATGTAGTTTTTATAATTGCTTTTTCTCCTTGTTCCCCTCCTCCCTATATTTTTATATAGCTCTTCTGTCTTACTTATTTGACTCCTTTTCTGGAACTTCATCTGGATTATTTCTGATAACTGTTGGCTGTCCTCAATGCTCTTTTCTAAACCTTATATCACTTGATGATCTCATAAGTTCTCATAGATTCAATTACCATCTCTATACAAGAGTTTTCAAGTCCATTTATCCTGCCTTAACTACTCTCCTGATCTCCAAACTCACATAACCAACTGTTTCTTGGCCATTTTTACCTATATGTCCTGTAGGCATCTCACAATATCCCCATATTGAATTTATAATTTTTCTTCAGTCAAGTCCCTCAATCTAAATTTCTTATTGTTATTGAGGGCACCACCATCTTCCCAGTAACCCAGGCTTACTACCTAGCAGTCATTCTTTATTCCTCATTCTCACCTTCCTCTACCCTACCATATCTTACATATTGGTAAACTTGTTCATTCTACTTTTGTAATATTTTTGGCATATGTCTTTTCAGGCATTACCACATTTGTATATAGATGCTCATCACTTCACAACTGGTCTATTGCAAAAACATCCTAGTTATGCTCCCTTCTTCAGGTCTTTTCTCACTACAATCCAGCTTCCACTTAGGTATCAGAGGCATCTCCTTAAATAGCAGGTCAGATCATGTTACTCCTCTTTTCAATAAATGCCAGTGGTTATCTATTACCTCCAGCATAAAATAAAAATCCTCTAGTTGGTTGTTAAAGCCTTTGATGTCCTAGCCCCACCTCTGACATTTCAAGTTTTCTTCCACCTTATTCTTTTCCATGCACTCTATAGTTCGGGGACACTTACTGTACAAGACATTACATTTCTGAACTATGTTTTTACTGCCTGTCCCCCATGTCTAGAATTCTTTCACTCCTTATCCCTACTTTTGGACTTTCCTGGTTTCCTTCAAGTCTCAACTAAAACTCTACCTTTTGAAAGAAACTTTTTTCTGCGTCCCCCAAGACTAGATTCTTTCCGCTGAGATTATCTCCCCTTTATCCTGTATCTATCTTGTTTATTCCTAGTTATTTTCAAGTTCTCCTGAAAGGACACAAAGACCGAAGCTCCTTGAGGGCAATAACTGCTTTTCTTTGCTCTTCACAGGGCCTGGCACATGGTTGGCATTTAATATATGTTTGATAACTTGATTTGAATGACAGGTGACAGACTCTATTTGATGAGACCCACCTGTGTGGGTTACCTGTATGGTAACCCTTCCTAACCCAATATTTTAATGAAGCCATGGCTCAGTAACCCTGAATCCTGATATGTTTGAATATGGTAACTAATATTGACTGACAGATTGAGATGGTACTGATCAGAACACAGATGTTAACATAACCTCTATTCACTGGGACAACCTCCAAATTTATAGGCAAGCAATCAATTACATTTAACTTCACTAACGTCAGAAACCCTCCTAATATTCTCTAATTCCATCAAACAGCAATTACTCCCCTCTCTGCAAACACAAACCCCCAACAACCCTCAACTAGGAAATTAAAGTTTATTTTCAATTTCCTTAGGCAAAGCCAAAGCAAGAGTAAATCAACACACTACATGGTTTGCCTGGAAATGAAAAGGTATTGAAAATATGATGAGGAGTTATAACAGAAGAATCTTTCAAAGACAATGCAATATTTAGCTGATTAGACTCTCATAAGATTTATTCCTTGAGAACTAGCAGCTGCAAGACACTCAGCAGTTTCCAAAAACCAAATGAAATAAAGAGGTAACCCAGCTATAGAAGAGATTCAGGCCAAGAAAAGACCATTGTTTGTCCATCCAGGTCAATCTCCCACTCGAGACTGTGTTGGTTAGTTGGTATATGAAGATTGGTATCATAGAAGCTCCTCCACAGGAATCCCATAGAGGGACAGAGATGTCCAGAGCACAGATATAAGGGGCAGGCAATAGACTAGAAATCCAGTCTGAGCTCTATTTCCAGATCTATGACTTTGACAATCCATTTCAGGTCCTGGAGCCTCAGTTTTTCATCTGTAAAATGCTTAAAATAAAATACCTCCTTCCCCCACCCCCTACCTCACTGGGTTATTGTGAAACTCAAATGAGATCATGTACATATCTATATAAATATGAAAGCATCTTAGAGACTTCAAAATACCATCTATTTGGATTATATTTTCTGCCCAAATCTGGTATCTAACTAATGCAACCATCTTTTTCAGTGAGGCAAATCACAACTCATCCTTGCCTGTCCCATCCTATGCAACTCTTTAAAGTTCAACATAGCTACTGCCCTCAGTGTGACACTTACTTGCTTTTGATATTGTGAGACTGCCAAGGGGACCTTCTAACTGTCCAAAGATCATCTCTCTTTCTAGTCACATGACCAGCTGATTTTCAATCATCCATGGCTTTGGTGAATGCTTTATTCTACTCTTGATTTATTATATGCTTCAGCTTACTTACACCCACCATGGACCTCTTCATTGACCTCTGAGTAATATTCATTTTTAATTCTTCAGAGACTTGTAGCTCATGACTCATAGCCAGACAATAGTAACAGTAGAATATTGGTATTAAAAAGATGTGCCTTTGTTTCTGTGACGTTTGCCCTCATTAAAGGAGCTTTGCAATTTCCTGAAGATAGCACTGCTCGTGGCATTCTTCTTGCTTTTTTTTTTTAGCTCTGGGCTTAGCTTATTGTGCCCTTGCTTTGTCTGGCAAATATCTCTATTGTTACATCTTTTACATGTGTATCTGTGTATATATGCAGGTACAGTCAAATGTGTCTTATAGAACAGTGTTGTATTCACACATCTAAACATATCTATGTATACACACATACACGCACGTGTGTATGAATATTTGTCTATCCCCATCTTTAACTCTATATATCCGAGACAGCACTGAAAGACTTGGTCTCAAAAGCAAGAAGATACAAATTCTCTACCATATTCTGACTATGTGACCCTAGGTAAGTTACTTAATATCTCTCCTCTCCAAGGTTATGAATTGCAGAGAGCATGTCAATTTGTATATGAATTGAAAGTTCCATATACTGATGAAATTACAAGTGTGGTTCAGTTTGTTTGTTTTACCATTATATTATTCTGCCTACAAAGAAGGAATACAATGCACACATGTGCTTGCACACACATATACATTCACACACATATGCATGTGTATGCATAGGTACAACATTGTGTGCATGCATGTATTTTTATGTAGTATATCAGGAGTTTGTTTATAGTATATACACATATCCATTGATGGTATAGGTGCATTTTAACCCAAACAAAAGGGATTATTCATTTGGTTTTTATAGTGTGGAGATATTAGAGTAAAATAGTTTGAGTGGTTATAGATCTCTATCAGGAGACTCTGCAATATTCTGGTATTTGTTGCTACCATTACAATGTATAACTGAACAAATCATTTTTAGGGAATTGGTAGGGAATATCTCTTTAACTTGAACCCTGCTTCTAGCTCTCCTATGACAGTGAAGACCACCTTTGTTGAACATACAGCTTTTTGTTTTAGGTCTCAACTAATGTTGATGATTATTGAAAGTTATCTCTATTATTACATCTTTTAATTAATCTTGAATAATTCTTAGGGATTGGAATGAATGGGAGTCACCTCGTTGGAAGAGAGTTTCTTTGGTGATATACTTTTCTAAATCAAATGCTTTTGTATAGCCAACAAACAAAAAAAACCAATATATCTTGTATTCCCTATATTTTTCAATGAATTATGCAATGGGGGCAGCTAGGTGGCTCAGTGGATAGAGCACAAGCCCTGGAGTCAGGAGTATCTGAGTTCAAATCCAGCCTCAGACACTTAATAATTACCTAGCTGTGTGACTTTGGTCAAGTCACTTAACCTCATTGCCTTGCCAAAAAAAATTGTGCAATGGTAAAATGTGATGCCTATTCCCCAGGAATACCCTCACTGAGCATTGTTTTGTTGCATGTCAATATTGTGCCATAAAAATATTATATAAGAGTAGGCATATAGATTGGTAATTTTTTCATTCACTATTTTTTTCTCAGTATTGATAAGTTCCAACCACTTTTCCATGGTTTTAGGATCTTCCTCTTATTTAGATATCTCGTGAATAAATTTCTCAATACCTTATAATTGTGTCACTCTTATCATGGACTGAGCTTTTATATAAATGAACTTAAAACTGCTTTTTCTACTATTTACAAGAGAATTCTCTATCATTTATTTACTCCCAAACTATAAGTAAATCTGAGAATATGAAGTATGGTGATTCTGTTGCCCTAAGATATTGCTTAACATTTGTTATAACTTTTTTTTTGCAAATTTGTTTCATTTTTCTTAAGCTCATTGAGTTTCCATTTTTAGCCATAAATACCCTTGAAATAATTTTACTTAGACCTCATTTAAAACTGAGTTTATTCTACATTTCTTTTCTATGTTCTATGACTTGATCCTGCTTATAATCTTCTAATATACTTTTCTTTAAGATTTTTTTATGAAAAAGTTTATATTACAAACTGATATTGCCCCTTGTCTGATAAATCATTTTGCCTAGTAAGATAGACATCTTACTTAGGCATTTTTAAGGTACATTTGTTCTCCTAGTTATGGCAGTTATTTTCTGTTAAACTGCTGAATCAAATTTTTGTCATATGTGTCTAGGTCCTTTTTTAATATCTATATCACATTGCCATCATCAATAACTTGATCAAATGAGTCAAGATAGAGTTGTTTTCTGTACCTTATATCTTTTTTTTTAATTTTCCTTCTTTCTTCTAGCTTTGTGGTAATTTTGATCTTTAATAAGTGAGTTGTCTTATACATAGAAAACACATTAAAGAATGGCTATCACATCTGTAATGAGTCATTGCCTAGTTATTATAATCAATTTCATTTTGGGTTATGCTATTCCATGCTTGCTGAATTCAATAGCTTTTATGTATTTTCTTCAGTAAAGTGTTGATGAAAGATGGTGATGAAAGATGAAAGCTGAAGTTTCAGTATAGTCTCTGACTTATTTCATTTCTTATTTCAGATCCATACAATCTAGCCTATTTCTCACTGTCCTCACCTCTCTCACCTTTACACTGAAGTCATTGAGCATCAAAATACATGTTCAATTAGCTTGTAAGATTTTATAAAGATGACTGGAGAATTTTTCAACTTCTTTATCTTATATAACAGATGCTAGCATGTAAGTCGTTATTTTTTAGTAGTCTTTTTATACTTTCTTTTTTTATTAAAAACAGTATAATAGTAGATCAAATGTTCCATGAAATTATGTTTCCTGTGGCCTTTGGGTGCACAATAAAACCAACTCTTAATTCCTTTTTTTCCTCTTCCAGAATAACCTGTGATTCATCCTTCCATATAATTTCAATTAAACTTCCTTTGGTTTCATTTATAGAGAGAATAATTCAGTTCTTTTTGCACATCTTACCTTAGTTTTTGTATAAGGATCTCATATTTAGAGGATCAATAATTAAGATAAAGTTTATAGACGGCCCATAAATTGTAGGATTTTTAGTGTCCTCTGCCCCCTTTTCTTCTAATCTGTCATTGTTACTTCAGAATCAGGAGAGGATTGCCCATGATTAAAGGAATTTTTTTTTCATTTTATGGGTGGCTATGAGCTAAGAATTCATCATAAACTGACCAGCTTACTGTAATCCTGTCTATACCTAACTTCACTTGTTCCCATAAAACAGACTCTATATATTACAGTAATGATTCTTAAAATGTGGTCCATGTAGGGAACTCTGAGAACCTTTCAAAATTTGTGAACCAATATTAATATGCTATTTGCTTATTAAAATACACCCCCTTTCCTAATTAAATATCTGTGTTAGGTCAGATTTTCTTCATGTACTTCAACCAAAACAATATATTGCAGTAGATTGAATGAAAAAAGCAGACATGAGAATCCAACTGTCCTTTATTAAGCCAGTCATAAAAGTAATTTGTAAAAATATGTAAAGCAATGTCACTATTCTATTTTTTTTAATTTGGAGAATAGTTATTTAAAAATCTTATTTATGCTAAAAGGCAGTTAAGTTCATTATTGTACTTCTAAATATTTTAATTTTAATTTTAATAAATAAATGTTAAAACTTATCAATTTTTATCTAATATATTAAATGTCAATAGACATAACCCACATAAACAAAAACTCTTTGGGGTCTTCATTATTTTTTAATCATGTAAAGGAATCCTGAGGCCAAAGTGTTTGAGAATCTCTGTACTACAGTTCTTTAGATTAAGCCCTTTCAAAATGTTAGAATCTATCAAAACATTCTCTTTCCTCTCAGAGCCTTTATTTTGTGATGAATATCAGAAGAGAACTTTGTAGAAATTTAATTACCATAACTATTATGGAAAGTGTTGAGGTCACTTGGGAACTGTTTAGTTAAAATATGAGAAACTAAGACTAGAGATGATGAGTAATTATGACCAAAGCTAGAATGCCCTCACTGCTTCCCATGAGCCTTTCTAAGCTCAAAGTTGGACCCTTATTGAAGGGTCTGGATGACATGGTCCTTCTCCCCACCTCTGTCCCAATGTCTTTGAACTGTCAGAAGTCTCAAATTTGGTGGAAAAATCTCAGTTCAAAATCCAACTCAATCATTTGTAAGCTTTGTGATCCTGGGCAAGTCACTTAAACTCTTGGTTTCCTCATCTGTTAAAATGGAGATAACCTAAATACTTATTTGTGTATGTATGTATATAGATAGATATTAGTTATTATTACTGTTATTTTTGTCTTCACATTTAGATATTGAAGGCTAGTGTAGCAAACAAAAATGCTTCACTTCAAAGTATCTAATAAATTCAATTTCCTTTAAAACTGAGAGAATTATAGAAACAGGAATTGACTGGCTAGTCCTGGTCTCTCTGAAGATAAATGACTTCAAAGGGCCTGACCTTACATAGAGGCATCCTTGGTCCTTGACTTTACCTTAACCTGTCTCCTACCTAATCCTTTAACTGAACTGGTTTTTTTTGTTGGACTATTCAAGTTTGTCTTCATCTAACTGACTTTGAACCACCTTACCCAGCTCCTGTCAGATCTGTGAATCTATCCTTACTCCATTTCTTGAACTCACTTTATTCTGTTTTTTTTTCAGATAAACTGGAGGTAACACTCAACTGACATGATTCAAATGGATGGACTGTTTCTCTCCAATAAAAAGGTTTGATGAATGAAAGAGGCTTGATATCCAGCATCTCATGAAAAGGCAGAATGGTATAGTGGGAAAAAGACCTGATTTGGGGTATTATTTCTGCTGTTTATTGGTTGTCTGAATTTGGAAAAGTTATTTTACTTCTGAGGATCTCAGGTTCTTCCTCTGTAAAATGGAGACATTTCCTTATCACTCTCAAGGTTATTGTAAGAATCAGAAGAAATTATATATATAAAGCTCTCTATCACTATATGAATGGGGGGATATTATTATTATTATTATTCCTAATTTTCACAGATAAGCAAGAGATGACAATTTAAGAAAGTTGAAAATAATTTGAACTTTTCATTGAGTTAGGCTGCTCCCTCTGGATAGCCCAGTTTCTTCACTGAAATTCACACTTAATAGTATTGGTCTAGCTTTGACAGTGCAGACATTTGACTATGGAGCAGGTTTCCTATCTAGGAACTTGAGGGCTATGACAGACAAAGGAAGCCATAGTTATGCTTCCTTGTGGGAGATTCCATTCCTTTCTCCAATCACTGCTGCAAAGAGAAGAAAATGTATGTACTTCCACAATAGGTGGGCTCTTAGGAATGCCAGGAAATTGATTCAAGGGATGGTATGGCGAATGTTGATTGTTGGTTGAGAATGTGACTGGGAACTGACTGTAGCAGTCAGTCAACATAGTGTGTGCAGAGCTGATTTACTCCAGTGACATTAGGAGTGAGTAGAAATCTTTAGCAGGAGGGTGTTTGCAGTGATTATATGTTTGTGATAGATTAGATTTGGTTGTTGCCAATGGGAAAGCTAGCTTGGCAAATCTTCAAAATAGTGTTTTGAATTTGCTATGAAAACAGTGAGAATAGAGATTGTGTTTGAGAGTGTCTGGCCTTGGAGTCAGGAATACCTGGGTTCAAATCTGTCTCAGACACTTAATAATTACCTAGCTGTGTGGCCTTGGGCAAGCCACTTAACCCCATTTGCCTTGCAAAAACCTAAAAAAAAAGAGAGTGTCTGTATTCTGATTACTATTTCCCCCAGTACCAACTCAACATATATATACATACATACATACATACATATATATATATATATATATGTACACACACACACACACACACACCATTATGAAATCAGATTATATACCCAGATTATTAATATGTATGTATGTATGTACTGAATCAGGGACATTTGAAATTTTTCCAGAATTCTCTTTCAAAGACAGATTACTTGATTAATCTAGGGCTCCAGGCAAAATGTGCTGGTGCTAACTCCTAAAACCTAGGGAAAAAAACTATTTCTTAAATCTTCTATGAGAGCATTTATTTAGATCTTAGGAATCAGCAAATGCTAATAATCAGGACATGATTTTTTATTTTGTGGATTATATAGGCTTAAGAAAGTGACAGAGAAAAATGTTAATAATGTAGTTAAACTGCATGTTGACATACATTTTCCCTGGAGAGCTGGTAGTTAAACTCATATTCTGGGTGTCCTGACAAAAAACTTCATGCTCAGGGGTGACTAGATGGCACAGTGGAAAGAGCACTGGTCCTGGAGTCAGGAATACCTGAGTTCAAATCTGACCTCAGACATTTAATAATTACTTAGCTGTATGGCCTTGGGCAAACAACTTAACTCCATTTGCCTTGCAAAATCCTTAAAAAAAAACAAAATAAAATAAAAACCTTCATGCTCTTCTAGAGTTTAAAGAAAATTGAAGCTGATCGTAAAAATGTAGAATCAATGCAGAAAAGTGGAAAACACAGTGTCCTAATTATTATCAATACTAGTCTTTTCAGTAATTCCCTCTTGAATAAAGGAAATAGAAATGGATTTGACTAAGCAAGTGGTTTTCCTGATTTAGGATCCCAAAGATGTACTTGAAGATGCAATTTGAACCTTCTAGCTTCATACTACCCAGACTTAGAGAGTTCTGATCTCTTTCTACAAATTCTTTAAAAAAATATATAACAGAAAAGAAGAAAAACTATCAAGTACTTCACAAATACAATGTGACTACCTCTGGTTAGAGTTAACTATTTGCTAAGGAAAAAAATGAGAGGACATGCAGGAGTTTTCTGGTTGAAATGAATTTAGGGAAACTGGAAGATGGGACTGGTAGAGCTGGGAAAGAAAATATGAATGAGCTATTAGATGAATCTGTTGTCAAATTTAACCCCTTGTACTTTTCTTCAGTTTTACTCCACTACAAGCAAACCCAGATCTTTCCTCTACTACCCTTAGACTTTGTTGTGATATTGGTTGGATCTCTCTGACTTCTGATTCAGATAGCTTTTATGACTGCTGATCCTTCAGTCCCACTATCTGTCTTCCTGATTACTTACCCTCGGTTGTTCACATACCTAGTCTTCTGCCTACTGACTCAGAATCTTTCCTGCTCTCCAACCTGAATGGAAGGGGCAGCAATCAGTACCATGAAACTTGCTTAGCTATAGCTTTTGAGGGTTTCTGACACATTTTACACCTCATAGACTTTTAGTAAACACTTGATTGATTGTTCATTGAACTACTTTTCAGTCAAAAAAGTTGGGGAACTAATTTTCTAACCTGTCTGAATTCTGCCTCCAAAACTTTTTAGCTGTGTAACCCTATATAAGTCCTATAGCCTTTCTCAGCCTTGGCTTCTTCATCGTAAAAATGGATATAATATTAATAATATCTACATTATGGGATTATTGTATCAGATGAAATGTATAATATATCAAAAAGAACTATATAAATGCTAGTTATCATTATCGGTTGGACTGAGACATAGTAACTCTCAGCAATAAGCGCATCAGTGATAGTTTTAATTTATGTTTTATTTCCCCTCTAACTTTCTTCTGTATAGAAAACTCATAAACATTGCAATATAGAAACTAGTGTGTGACATTATATAATGATTCCTTGATGAGTTGTTGGTATTAAATGCTGAAGAGGGAGAAATAATGACATTGACTCAGGTATAGGCCCAACTTTGGGAAGAGCTAAAAACTTTTGAGTAGTATATAGTTCTTTTACCTGTAAGTAGGAAACCTTGAAACATGGTTCAATATAGTCTCCTCATCAATGGATAGAAAAACTAATCCAAGAAAGGCAAGAGTGCCTATTCTCCATCCAAATTCTCTACCTGTAAGAGAAATGTGGAGTAGCATTCTGAACGTAAGGATGGGGTTGAAACTAGTTGGTTTTTGTCTCTAGAGCTTTGACTAAGTGAAAATTAGAACTAAATGTGAACAGGACATATACATCTGCTTGAATCAATCTAGGTCATGCCCTAAGCAATTGGTATATAAGGAAGAATAAGGCATCTAGATAGTATGGTCCCTAAGCAAAATGCATTCATTCCAGATAACAGTAGTGTTTTCAAGGAACTGAGGAGTTCTGATCTTATAATCAGGAAGACCTGAGTTTAAATCAGGCTTAAGACACCTACTAGCTACTTTGGGCATGTCACTTAATCTGGCTTGCCTCGGTTTCCTCATCTGTAAAATGAGCTAGAAAAGAAGATGGCAAACCAGTCCAGTATGATTGTTAAGAAAATACCAAATAAGATCATGAAGAGTTGTATTTGATTGAAGAATGATTAAACAACAACATATAAGGACAGAGTTATCTCAGAACTAGGAAAAAGATTTTGAGTATTTAGAAATGAAAATTTAAATTTAGAAATGAAAAGTAATGTGTTTAATAGCAATGTTTGAGGAACAAAGGGAGGAAGGAACCATGGTAGAAAAGACTATATTGAGAAGAATCATTGTCTCCACAAGGATCTCAAAGATGAGGACCTAGGATGAGGGACATCTTAATTTCCTTTCTGATGTCTGTTTACTACAGACACTAGAATATAATCTACTATATACTTTTTACTATTTACTACAGACTATATACTATAGTACTATATACTATTTACTACAGATACTATAATATAATCTACCAAATATTTCTACTAAATTGAATTTTACTTAAATCACAAAGAAAACAAAGGACTAACTATGGACAAATATAAAGTTAGGTAGAAGGTCCAACCTCTGTTTAGGTGTTCAGGATTTTCCTAACTTAGATTTAGGAACTTAGAGCAATTGTGACTACTCTCACAACATTTTTATTTTATAATTAACTCCCTAAAAGCAAAGAGGAGGGAACCAAGGAGTTTCTATGAGCCAAGATTTTGCCTCCAACACTTAAATTGTGCTGTTATTATCAAGGTGTTACATGTATCATTTGAATGAGACATTTATTATGTATCAAACACTTTGTGAAGTACTTTATAAAGACTGTCAAATTGATCCTTACTATAAACCCTGTAAGGAAGATGCTATTGTTATCACTCTTTTACAGATGAGGAAATTGAGACACAGAGAGATTAAGAAGCTAGCCCAAGGACAAACAGTTAATAAGTAGGTGAAATAAGATTTGAACTCAGGTCTTCCTGACTCTAGGCTCAGCACTCTATTTATTATGCCACTCAATACTCATTCGTATCTGAATAACTTAGAATTGAGTCAGATATGCTTTAGTTTTCAGATTTTATTTGGGTGGAGACAAATCAGCCAGTAAGGTGAATCATCATTGAGTGTCCCCATGATCACAAGCTGTATCTGTGTAAGTAAGTCAAAGGGTATTTTGGAATCCAGATTCTACTACATGAGATGTGTTATGTAGAAGTGAATGAATGAGGGAGTGACCAGATGACCATCTGCCCAAATGTTGCTGAAATGTCTATATTATGTGGGAAGTTGGACTAGATGGCCTCTAGGGTCCCTTTAAACTCTGAAGATTCTATGATTTGACCCTTGAGTCCCTTTAAAACAAGGGCCATGTCGATATAACAGCTATGAGCCAAAAAATGAGAACAATTATACAAAATTGGAATCTGAGGCAGGGAAAACTAAAAATAGTTAAGAATCTATCTGGGAAAAGAAAAACAATGAGAGAATGTTATTGAAATCTGAAAAGGATAAGAGGACAGTTCTTGGAATAATATTAATATCTACTTCATACAGTAAGTGGCAAACTATAGGAACCTATTTCTCTGGAGGTGATAGAGACTGCAAATATAGATAAGTTGATTTACCTTTGCACATGATGCAAACATAATAAATATTTGTCAAAAGTTAAATAAACTTATGAACAGTCAATAAATGTTTCTAAAAAGATTTTGAAGAGAACTCTAATTTTTTCTGATCCCAGGGAAGACAACAACATCTTCCAAGAATACATTTCCTGTCTCCATTTTCAGAGAATACTAGATTGGATGAACCATGAATTTGAGACAGCATGGCAATTCTCATGCTTCTATGGCAAAACTGGAAAAGTAAAAATAGATCCATCAGTGGAAAAATTACAAAATAGATGGTTTGCTTTTTCCCCTCTTTCTCTTCCCTCCTGTTATTCAATCCTCTCCTTTAGGTGCACATCCCCTTTATGCAGTTCATAGCAGAGAGAATAGAAGAGTGAATCTTGAGTCCAAAAGTACTGAGTCCAAATTTATCCTCAGATACTTTCTCTGTAATTCTAGGTAAGTCATTTGACTTTTATCTGCCAAAATTTCCTATTCTATAAAAAGGAGATAGTAGTAGTAGTAGTAGTAGTAATTGCTGTGAGGACCAAATGAGATAATAATTTATAATATTGGCACTTAATAAATAAATGCATGTTTCATTCCTTCCTTGAACTGGATAATGCCAGCCATTGTATCCTCACTGGAGACTTGCCTTGATTTTAAAGAAAAAGGGATTTTTTTTTATATTACATAGCTTAATGCATTCCTTCCTTTCTCTACCTTCCATTGGGGTATTTCTTGTAACAAAATTTTTGAAGAGGAAAAAGATAGTTTATCAAAATCTGCCCATAGTTCAACGCTTCTTTAAGAAAGGGAGGGAGGTATATTTTCCAAATCCTCTTAGTCCCAGTTGGATCCTTATAATTATGAGTTGAGTATAATTTTATTGTTCTTTCTATTTATATTGTTGTTCTCATCATGAATATAGCATTCCTGATCCTGACTTCATTCTATATCAGTTCATTTAATTTCCCACATCTCACTGAATTCTTCACATTCATTGTTTCTGATGGTGCAGTAATATTCCTTTAAATTTATGTACCTTTCTTTGTTTAGTCAATTCCCATATTATGGATGCCTACTTTATTTGTAGTTCTTAACCACCACAAAAGTGATACTACCAATATTTTGAGATATCTATATCTATCTATCTATCTGATTTTTCCTTTTGTCTTTGAAATTCTTCGTCAAGGATATAGCGTTGATTCTTTGCCAAGGCTGTATCCTCTATTTGCAACTTTGAGTTCATTCCCTCTTGCTTCCTCTGCCAGATTGTCCCCACAATTATCTCCTGACTCTTTCTTATTTCCAGTTTCTCACTTTATAACTTCCACGTTTTCTCACTTGCCTATAAATGGACCTGTTTCCCTTATCCTGAAAACAAAAACAAAATTTACTGTCTCCTCCTCCAATTTTGCTCATTTTCCCCTCTCTTTCTCAGGCTACTCCTAGGGGGGGTTAAATGTCTGTACTCATTGCCTTCACTTCCTTTCTTCTGTTTCACTTCTCAATCATTTACAATCTGGCTACTGACCTCATCTATCACTTGACTGAAACTTCTTATTCCAAAGTTACCAGTGCTTTCTTAATTACCAAGGATGATGATATTTTCTCTCACCCTTCTTAACCTTTTTTGTAGCATTTACTACATTGTTGACCCTCTGGTCCTCCTGGATACTCTCATTTTGAGTTTTCTTGACACTGTTCTTTCTGGGCTTTCCTAATGTCTGATCTCTCTTTTCCAGTCTTTGTTGGATAAACTCACACATATACATCACACTACCTGAGAATGGGTCCCTAGACTTTTCTTTTTTTTTCCATTTAGTCTTTCTTTTTTGTTGACTCATCAGTTCCCATGAATCAGATTATTATTTCTATGCAAATGACTTTCTGAATCATATATCTAGATCTAGTTTTTCTCTTCAAAGTTCCAGTATCACCAACTGCCTATTTAACATTTTAAACTAGAGGAAGTCAGGTGGAACAATGGATAGAGCATTGGGCCTGGCATCAGGAAAGTCTGAATTTAAAATCCAACCTCCAGTTCTTGTTATCTGTGCAACCCTGGGTGAGTCACTTAGTCTCTGACTCAATTTCCTCGTGTAAAATGGGAATAATGACAGTTCCACATGGTTGTTGTGAAGAGGCTCAGTTGACATATTTGTAAAGCATTCTGTGTCTAGCACATAGGAGATCCTTAATACATGCTTGCCTTCTTTCTTCCTTGAAATGGATGTCCTATAGGCATCTCAAACTTAGCATCATCAGAACCAGCATGATTCATTATCTCTCTCCCCAAAGTGATCCTAATTTTGAACTTTTCTATTACTGCTGAAGGTTCCATCATCGTCCAAGTCATCTTCGACTCCTTTCATCCTCTTATCCCTCAAATCCAAGCAGTTGCCAAGTTTTGCCAGTTTTAATGCCATGTCTCTCACCTCTGAACACTTTTGGCCATTTTCTTAGTTCAGTTTCTCATGTGGTCTAGAAACAACCTCCAATATGGTCTCCCTATCTCTAGCCTCTTCTCTCTTCCATCCATTCTCCAACTGCCAAAGTGACATTCATAAAGTGCAGAACATTTCATTCCCCTGTTCAATAAATTCTGGTTTATTACCCTATTATTTCCAAGATCATGGATAAGCTCTTCTATTTGGCATTTAAAATCATTTATACTCTTGTTTCAAACTATCTTTTCAATCTTATTATACATTCCTCCCTTATGCACATGTTTCATTCCAATCAAACTGACTTTCACATATAACATGTATCTCCTGTTTTTGTGCTTTAGACATACTTAAAACATAGGGGCATCTTTCTCACCATCACCTCTTAGAATTAATGTTTAGTTTATCAAAGTTTAGCCCATGGGTCACCCTTTTCTGACACTTTCCCACCCCAACTTTCTACTGGTACAAACACCTCTCCCATTAATTTTGAATGTATCTATTTTATATATGCTTTCATATCTTCCCCTCTTAAAATGTAAGCTCCTAGAAAACTCTCAACCTCTCCTTTTTTTGCAGTGACATGGAACCTTCAGGGTGATTATAGACTAAATTTGACTTCGATATCCAAAGCAGAAGTATCATAGGTGATGTAGGCAAAATTCATCCCACACCCTGCCTTCCAGATCATCTTGTGACTATAGCAGGAACCCCTCAGCTGGATCTGTGCCCCTTTGCTGACTCAGGGCTCCACAGCAATGTCTGGTGGGGGAAAGCAAGAAGTTTGAATGAAGTGATCAAGAGACCACAACAACCACTGCCTCCCCCATGAAGGCTCAGAGGACCATGGGAAAAGCCCTCCAGATCACATGGTACCCATCATCAGTCACGATGGAGATATGATCTTAACTTCAGCTTCACCTAGTGGGCAAGCAAACCAGTCAACCTGAAGCAGTGAGGCTCCCCAAGAAAGAGAAAAGAGGCTCCATAAGAGTGCAGTGAAACCATCATCATGATCAACGTCTCCCTTTGGACCCCCATAAAATGACACAAGATCCATCATGAATAGCAACTCCTCAAAATTCATCAGTTCTGCCTATTGCCCAATCCTCCACCATCAATGAAGGGAACCACCCCTGCACTCTATCTCCTTAGCAAACCCCAACTACAGTAGCCCACCAAAGCACCTACCCATGCCAAATGGTTCATAATATGATCATATGTTTTTATCAAGTGAAAATGACATTAAAGAAATTAAATATGTTGGCAAAGAACTGGAGACTGAGGAAATACCTGTCAACTGGAAAAATGACTAAACAAGTTGTGCTATATGATTTTGATTTAACACTACTATGCTATAAGACATGATGATTTGACTTTTGGAAAACATGGAAAGACTTGTATGAAGTAAGGAAGAGTGAAATAAGTAGCTGGAGACAGTAACAACAACATTGTTTTAAAAAACCTGCAAACAACTAAATTATCTTGATTATTATAAATAACTCATCTACAAAGGACTTATAAGGAAGAGGTCAGCCACCTCCAGAGACATAACAGATACAGAAGTATTCACAATATAATTTTTCATATATCTAGATCTATGCATGTTTGTGGATGTACTCACACATAAGCATACATACACATATATATTATATATTTTATATATATGTTAAATGTTAGTGTGGTGTGGGGAAGGAGAGAGATAATTTGGAACATAAAATGTACAAAAAATAAATTTAATTTTCAAGAAAAATAAAATATAATCTCCTTAAAGTTTGATTTTTGTTTTTGTGTCCCCAGTGCCTAACCCAGTTCTTAGAAGATAAATGCTAACTGATTGCTATATACCTAGAAGTATGTAGTCTCTGGCACTCAGAGATTTACTTTAGAGAAGACATCCTCATCTGGTTAGACAGGCTTCAGTCTGTTAGAACAAATCCAGATCTTCTATTAGTATGTCATAAAATTGTAGAATTCAAGACTAAATCACTCCCATCCAAGTCCAGAACTGGAGCCATGAGAAACTGCTACAATGTTGCAGGGAGCAGAGGTGGGTGGTGGTGAGGGGAGGGTGGGGGGGGAGAGGCAGATGCTGCTTACAGAAAAGGGCAAAGTGTAGGAGCTGAAGGGCTGCTCTGTGAAATCTGACTCTATACCATAAATTTAGATTGACCACAGGAAAACTCATGACCTCAGTGATATCTTTTAGGGTGAATTCCTCTCCTGAGGAAGCCTGGAAGATGAGAAAGAAACTGTCTCCACCAGGGGAGCACTAAACCTATTTCCCTTCCAGTCTTTCTCAGTGTTTGAGTATACAGCTTTGGTTTCCTTTCCCAGACAAAGCTAGTTAAAATAGAGTAAACAGGAGCTCATCCCTAGATCCTAACTAGAATATGGGGGCAAGAAAAAGGAGAAGGGTCTTACTGTAGGGATGGGATGGTGGGGAAGGATGGATCCTTCCATATCAGGCTAAAAAAGACCAGAGGTATGTGTTTGTGGACATGCATGTGTATTCAGATACACACACACACACACACACACACACACACATATACCAATCTGTATACATACATATATACCACACACACATATACACAAATATATAAATGCATTTGTGAGTGTGTGTGTCTATGTGTGTCCCCACCACACTTATAACACTAATCATCACCACTAAGGTAAACATGCTCCCTTTCTACCTCTACCTATATCCCTCAAATATGTTTTGCCTTTTTTTCCATTCAATTTGATTCAAGAAGCATTTATTTATTAAACATCTGATATGTTCAAGTCACAGTGCCAGTGGGGATACAAAGATTAAAAAAAATGAACAATTCAATTTCAGTTTACACAGGAAGGTGGGGATAAGAAAAGGATAAAACATGGACATAGCTGAGAAAGAATTTATACAAGAGTGGGGTAGAATGAATATGGCAGCATGGAGGCAGGAATTCCCAGAAGATCTTCCCCCCAAAACTCCAAAAGTCCTAAAATTATGACTCTAACCAAATTCTAGAGTGACAGAACTCACAGAAAGACTGAGTGAAACAATTTTCCAGCCCAAGACAACTTGACAGATCCACATAAAAAAGTCTATTCCACTGGGACCAGGGTTGGAAAGAATCACAGGGCAGCCCAGGCTTCAGCTGCACCACACTGGAGCAAAACAGTTCTAGCCTTCTAGGAACAGCCTGTGGGGCATCTGGATCCATAGTAGTGGGTGTTGTTTCCAGATCTCTGGGCCCAGGGATTACCAGGAAGAACTATGCTACACCAGAGTGAACACGGAGCCCAGGCCAGCACCAGTGAAAGAATAGCCCCAGGAACCTACAGAGCCACCCAGCAGCTTTTTTTCAGTGTGCTAAATCCACATACTTTAAAGGGGTGTGGAGAGACTCAGAAGTTTCTCTGCTATCCTTGGAGCAGGACTCTGATGCTTTGTCCATACTCAGATCCAGGGCCTAGTCTGGGCCCTCATTCTTCCAAAGAGGAGCAGGGACCCTCCTCACAGCTCCAGGGCAAAAGGGAGTGCCTCTTGTTATATATAGATCAGAGCATGGCCAGTGAGAACTTCTCAGAAGACATTGATTGGAGGAATTAGGGTCCCTGGAGGGGTAGTACCAAAAACCCCCAAAAGCTTTGGAAGTACAGTAAATCAGGTCATAGGCTGAGAAAATGAGCAAACAACAGAAAAAAAGAATTTGACAATAAAAAAATTACTTCAGTCCCATGGAAGATCAAAATATACACTCAGAAGATGACAAATTCAAAGCTTCTGTATCCAAAAACCTCCAAGAAAAATAAGAATTGATTTCAGTCTATGGAAGAGTTCAAAAAAGACTTTGAAAAGCAAGTAAAGGAGGTAGAGGAAAAATTGGGAAGAGAAATTAGAGTGATGCAGGAAAATCATGAAAATTGAGTCAGTAGCTTGGTGAAAGAGATCCAAAAAAAAAAAACCTCCAAGAAAACACCATGTTAAAAACCCAGTTTAGGTCAAATGGAAAAAAAAGCAGTCCAAAAGGTCAATGAGGAGAAAAATGCCTTAAAAAGCAGAATTGGAGGGGCAGCTAGGTGACATAGTGGGGGGTGGCTAGGTGGCATAGTGGATAAAGCACTGGCATTGGAGTCAGGAGTACCTGGGTTCAAATCTAGTCTCAGACACTTAATAATTACCTAGTTGTGTGGCCTTGGGCAAGCCACTTAACCCCATTTGCCTTGCAAAAACCTAAAAAAAAGCAGAATTGGTCAGTTGGAAAAGGAGATTAAAAAAGCTCTCTGAAGAGAATAATTCCTTCAAATGCAGAATGGAGCTAAAGGAAGCTGATGAGAAATCAACAATAAAATAAAACCAAAAGAATGAAAAGAAAGAAAATGTGAAGTATCTCATCAGAAAAATAACTGATCTGGAAAACAGATCCAGAAGAAATAATTTAAAAATTATTAGGCTACCTGAAAGTCATGATCAGGAAAAGAGTCAAGACTTCATTTTTTAAGCAATAATACAGCAAAAATGCCTTGAGATCCTAGAAGCAGAGAGTAAAATAGAAATGGAGGGAATCCACTGATCACCTCCTGAAAGAGATTACCCCCTCCAAAAAAAATTCTCAGGAATATTATAGACAAATTCCAGAACTCCCAAGTCAAAGAGAAAATACTACAAGCACCCAGAAAAAAAAATTCAGTTACCATGGTGCTACAGTCAGGATTGGCAGCATCTACATTTGGACTTGTAGGGTTTGGAATATGACATTCTGGACATCAAAAGAACTTGGATTACAAGCAAGAATCAACTACCCAGAAAAACTGAACATCCTCTTTCAGAGGAAAAGATGGATTTTCAATGAAACAGAGAACTTCCAAACTTACCTATTGAAATGACCAGAACTGAACAGTTGAAGCATAGAGAGGAAGGAAGACAGGGGTTAATTATGAGGGATTTAATGATGCTGCACTGCATGTATTCCTGAATGGGAAGAAGATACTGATAACTCATATGAATCTTCTCATTTATAAGAGCAGTTAGAAGGAGCATATGTAGGCAAGGCACAGGAGGGAGCTGAATATAATGATATAATATAGCATAAAGATGGAGTCAATGAGTGAAAAAGGAATGAACTGGGAGATGGTGAAAGGAAAGTAGAATGGGCTAAGATATTTCATGTAAAAGAATGCAATGGAGTGGAAGGGTGGAAGGTGAGGGGGAATGAGTGAGGCTTCATTCTCATCAGAAATGATTCAGAGAGAAAATAACATACACACTCAATATGGTATAGAAATCTATCTTACCCTAGAGGAAAAAGGAGAGGAAAGGGATGGGAGAAGGGGGTACAGGGGAAGGGGAGGAGGGTGTACTTGATAGAAGAGAGGGAAGATCATGGGAGAGGATAGTTAGATACAACACACTTCTGAGGAGGGACAGGGAAAAAGGTGAGAAAGAGTAGAATAAATGGAATGAGAAGGAATAGAATGGAGGGAAATAAGTTAACAATAGCAACTGTGGGAAAAAAATATTGAAGCAACTTCTCTGATGGACTTATGATAAAGAATGAGATCCATCCTAGAGCAGATAGCATCTGAACACAGACTGAAATATACTTTTTTCCCCTGTCACTTAATTTCTCTTTAGGTTTCTCTATCTTTTTGTGGGGAGAGGGGGTTTATGTCTACTTCCACAATAAGATTATTGTAGTAATTAGAAAATAAATAAATGAAACATTAAAAAAGAATTTATACAAAGTTTATACATAATAATTTGGGGGATCAGGGAAAAGCTAATGATTGGGGAGATCAGAAAAAGTCTTAATTTATTTGGCACTTATATTGATCCTTTAAAGAATCTAGAAATTATAAAACAAGACTCTACTGGCACAGTCTGTACAAAGGACCAGAGGCAAGAAATATTTACACAATGTATCTACCAATTGTTATGGATGAGGAATAGCAATAGTTTGACTTGAATTTAGAGTGTATTTTAGGAAGTGAGGTGAAATAAGTCTGAAAATACTCATTGTTTGACTGATTGCCTGATTATAATGTATTTTTGTAAGAGGCAGTAGGGGGCCATTGAAGGTTCTTCAGTAAGAGTGAAATGATCAGAACTGTTCTTTAGAATGATCATTTTGACAGGTAGAATGGAAAAGGAAGAGCCTAGAAGCATAGAGTCCCATTAAGAAGCTATTAATGACTTTTTGAGTATCTTTCAAGATGATGGTGATGATGATGTTTATCCTTTGTTCTTTGAAGATCACAACATCAGGGAGGTGATACCATGACAAGCACATGAATTGGATTTAAGTGAGGGGGAGGTTGTGCTAAGTCACCAGCCTCACTTTCTCCTCTAGAGCCATCTGGGTTCAGTGGCCAGATATGAATCAAGACTAGAGAAAGCCCTGGATTCTAGGCAGTCAGGATTCAGTGACCTGCCCAAAGTCACACAGCTAGTATCAAGTGTCTGAGATTGGATTCACTTTTGTTCTCCTGACTCCAAGACCTGGTGTTCTATTCACTGTGACAGCTTGCTGTTGTTAAGTCAAGGGTTATCTAGAAGGTGAAAATTGGGTTGACAAAGTAGTTAGATCATGGTTTCTGAGGATTAACTGAAGAAAATGGGAATGTTCAGACTGGAGATGGAAGATCTTTCATGAGATCTTGAGACTCATGAAAGATGTCTTCAAGAATTTGAAGGAAAATGGGGTCTCTTGGGACAGACTAGGTTCAATTGCATTAAAAGTCTTTTGGGCAAGAGTTGGATGACCATTTATGATTATGCTGTCATAGGGATTTTTTAAAAAATATATATTTTGGAGTAGATCATTACTGAAGTTCCTTCCAGCTCTGAAATTCTGTGGCACTTGGATTTCCTACTATGTAGGAATGGGAATTCCTAAGCATTATCTTGGTCTAAGTACACTCCTGGGTCACTGCATCAAAGATTACTTCCTGGTTCCTTTCTAGATTATTTAACATCTCAGATAAGTTAAAAAGTCCTGGAAACAGTAGACCCCCCCCATATCATTGAATCAGCTTCTAGCACAACTTCCACAGTTATCATGAAGAGGAATGACCCCTTTGGAGAAGGGATCCTCCAATCCCTTCCCCTCAACACCTATGCCAATTTACTGATCAATTACCACTGACAGACAGGTAAGCCCAAGAGTCTTCCTGCTCCACTTCTCTACTACTGACCCTTGTGCAAGCCTCCTTCAAGAACTTCATCCAAGGGAAGCACACCTGGTGGAGATGCAACATGACAGCTGTCTCTGCAGCAACCATAGAAGACTAAAAAAAAACTATTTCTCAATACCAAAATCCTCGACATTGTTCAATGGATCAGCATCAGGACTGCTGTGGTTTTATTAATGAATAATAATATTTGTCCTTCATTTTTAAAGAATACCATGACATCAGGGAGGAGGTGATTCCATGACAAGCATGTGAGTTGGATTTGAGTAAAGGGGTGCTGTGCTAAGTCACTAGCCTCACTTTCTCCTCCAGAACCATCTTGGTCCAGTGGCCAGATATGAATCAGGACTACTGGAGATGACCCTGGATGAGAGGCAATCAGGTTTAAGTGACTTGTCCAAGGTAAGAGTCAAATGTCTGACTGGATTCAAACTTCTGTCCTCCAGACTCCAAGTCTAGTGACCTATCCACTGGCCACCTAGCTGCCCCTTATTAATGAAAATGACACTAAAGAAGATATTATTGCCATCTAGCTTGTCATTGCACCCTAAAGTCTACTAGATCTTTCTATTTGGCTAGAAATTGAAATCTGTGTGATGTCTCCTCCTTCTAGAATGTAAGCTCAATGAAAACTTACTTTTCTTTTTATATCCCAGTGCTTTGTATATAATAATGGCCTAATAAAAGCTTTTTTAATTAATTCAATTCCTGAAGGGAAATTAGTTCACCATAACTGTGAAGTGAAGAACAAGACTTGGAGTAAGAAAGACCTGAGCTATATTTCTGTTTTTGCTGGTTGCTCACTGGGCAAATCTGAGTTTCAGTTTCTCCTCCTATAAGAGAGTGAAGGAAGGAAGGAAGGAAGGAAGGAAGGAAGGAAGGAAGGAAGGAAGGAAGGAAGAAGTGAAGGAAGGAAGAAAGGAAAGAAAGGAAGGGAAGGATAGGAAGGGAAGGAAGGGAAGGAGGGAAGAAGGGAAAGAAGGAAAGAAAAAAGGAAGGGAAAGAGGAAGCAAGAAAGGGAGAAAGGAAGGAAACAAGGGAGGAGAGAAGAAAGAAAAAAGAAAGAAGGCAAGGAAAGTAGGAAGGAGGGAAGGAGAAGGAAAGAGTAAAAGGAAAGGAGAAGAAATAAAGGAAATACAGAAGAAGGAAGAAAGGAAGAAAGTAAAAGAAAAGAACAAAGAAATGACCTATTAAGTACCTACATAGTGCCAGGAAGCTATGCTTAGCCCCTTACAAATATTATTTCATTTGATCTTCACCATAACCATGTGAGGTAAGTGCTACAATTATCTTCATTATATAATTAAGGAAATTGAGATAGTAGAGGTTAAGTGACTTGCCCAGGGTCACACAACTAATAATAATAGCCAACATTTATACAGTAAGTATTCCCACCCCCAAGAAGGTCTAAGGATGATTTCCTACTTTGTTATACTGTATGTGCTAGCCCCCTCCCAAGTGCTTTATGAATATTATCTCATTCTATTTCAGTTCTCATGAGAACCCCTGGGAGATAGGTGCAATTATTATCTCCATCTTACAGACAAGGCAACTAAGGCAAACAGGTTAAATGATTTGCCCAGGGCCATGCAGTTAATAAGTATCTAGGAATAGATTTGAACTAGAACCCTCCTAACTTCAGACCCAATGTCCACCCATTGCATCAACTATAGTTGCCTTTAGGATAGTGGGATATTTTAGATAAATAATATTTTATTGTGCAGATCAAATAAGCTAATGTAGATACAGTACTCTGCAACTATGTCAGACTGTAATGGAACTTTAGTGCATGCCCAGATCACCTAAAACAGAGGGACCCTCTAGGACCCCAGAAACTGTCTTATCATTATTATGCCTTGAGCATAGTAGGCTCTTCAGATGAATAAATGAAAGAACAAACAAAGAAATAAAGTGATTTTAATAAATAAATAGGTCTGGAGAGAGCAGTGAAAGCAGAAAGGAATGGACTAGACTAGACTGGTGCCAGGAAGAGATGCTTGTCCAGAGAACCTAGAAGAATAGTATTTTGGGGGATGGTGGTGATCATGATTGTGTAGATTGGAATCTATTTTCAGTGAAAGCCTCTGAAAGAGGCTTCCTTGGAGTACAATGATACAGTCTTGAGTGTTATTGAATTTCTCTTTTAGCTCTTCATCTAAGGAATAGAGCCAATAAAATGGTATAAGGTTAGTAGCAAAATGTCAAAATTATGACACCCTCTTCTACCCCATTCTACCCCATTACAGGGATTTCTACCCCCAGTCATACCCAGAACACATCCATTTGGATTTCTAGAATACAACTTTATTTATTTTATTTAATTTTTTTCAATAATGTATAAAAATAGTTTTTAATATTCAGTTTTTGTAAGATTTTGAATTTCACATTTTTCTCCCTCTCTTCCTTCCCACTTCCCTGTGACAGCAAGTAATCTGATATAGGTTATATTTGTATGATCATGTAAAACATATTTCCACATTTGTCATATTGTGAAAGAAGAATCAGAACAAAAGGGAAAAAGCTATGAGAAAGAAAAAGCATACCACAAATTTTAAGAAGTGAAAATAATAAGCTTTGGTTAACATTCAGATTCCATTTTTTTACGTGGATGACATTTTCCTTTACATGTTTTAGAATTGTCTTTGAATGATAAATTGCTGAGAAGAGCTAAGTCTATCATAGTTGATCATCACATAATATTGCAGTTAAGGTGTACAATGATCTTCTGACATTGCTTACTTCACTCAACATCAATTCATGTAAGTCTTTCTAGGTCTTTCTGAAATCCATGATTGTTTCTTACAGAACAATAACATTTTATCACATAGAAAACAGCTTTAAAAGGAGTTTCATTTAATATCCCTTCTTCCCCAGAGAAGATTTTTTTCCATTTACAAGAACAGATGTGGATTTCCATCTCCTCATGATCAACCAAGTGCACACAGATAAGTTACCCAATAGTGATATACACATACAATTGTATGACTTAGGTTTTATCTAATAAGGGGGAAAAATGAAATAATTTGATTGATGATCCCCTGGAAGTGATGATTACCTCCTTCCCAGCCTATCCACCCCAAGTCAGTCCCAAGTGACGAACAATGGACCAGCAGGGCTGGGCTGTGGCTGCTGGGGTCAGTCTGGCAGGGGAAGTAGGGATGAATAAGCTCCCCAGGATGAAGGCCTGAGATGTTTTGAAGCAACCCTCCCCTCTCTCCATTCAATGTCAGCACAGGAGAGGGTGGGGTTGTTTTGGTTGGGATGGTAGTCCTGGACTCCATGCAGGGTCATCTCTAGATTCCAACAGGAAGACTATATCAGGGCAGAGGATAGGGATGTGGTCTGTGTTTGGGGGCCTAGGATGCCAATTGGCAAAGGAAAGTTAGCTAGCTAAGAAAGAATGAGAGGGGAAAAAAATCTATGTATTGATAAAGGCAGAAATTAACTTATTCTAGGCAAGAATTGGAAAGACTGGTTAGTCCACAGGCCAGAGTTCAGAGACCTCCCTATTACTAATGAATTAAGTGTGTCCATTTTAATGGGATTTGTTTTTTTTAAAGGATATTAATTTAGGGATTCAATTTTTAAATTTAAATTAATAATAATAGCATTCACTTTGAGAGAATTTTTTTCCTGCAAGAGTTTTTAAAGAAGAAATTACCTTCACAAGAAGAAGGGAGGCATTATCTAAATGCAACCCCTCCACTTTCCTTGTCCACCTAATCTTCTCTTTAGTGTCAGAATCATGAGCTAGGAAAACTTGCTGTAAAGTCATGAAATTTTTTTACCTGGTCCAAGCTTCACTGATTGTTGCCTGTTTCTCTGACAGTTATAGAGTGGAAAATGTATGGAGCTTGGAGTTAAAAGACGTAAATTCCAATCCCAGTAGCTTTGCTACTTATTGCCTCTGTGACCTGGGGCATGTCATTTTTATCTGGGACTTAGCTTCCTCTTCTGTAAAGTGAAAATAATACCTGTTCTTGTCAGGCTTGAGTGAGCTAATACATATAAAATACTTTCCAAACCTTTACATGTTACCTAAATGACAGCTTAAATTACTATAATGCAAAACTTTAAGAAGAGGGAAGCAAAGTTGTAATAGGGAGTCTGTGAGTGGAAAAAGAAATCACTTTAGTCAAATGGAAAGTACTTAATTTGCTTTGAAATGCAGTGTTTGGGTGTGATAATAAGTAAATAGGTATTATTTACCCACTCCATCCTGGAGCATCATGAAATTCAGACTGTTCAGTGGAGAAAATGGAACTGGAGATTTAAGGTAGCTATGGAATTCTCAGAATGCAAAAGTCTAGCTCCATCCATGACTATAGTCAAAGACTTTTGGATAGTCTTGATCCCCTGATTACTGGAATCCCTAATAATTTTATGGAAAGGAGTGATTTAATTTTATTTCCCTGAATCCTTGACAGCACCAGGAGGGAATGATGATGAAGCTCTGGTGCCTGCCTTCAGGAAGCCCATATTATAGCAGGTGGATTTTTGTGATTGCCTGGTTTATGGAATCCATACTTTACTAGAACTACATGAGAGTCTGTCACTGTCAATCTCTAGGATGACCCAAAACATATATAATTAAAAATGCAATGGAGTTGGCTATGTTTCTCAAATCCAGATACTGATTTTTTAATTTTTTTTTAAATTTCATTTTACTTTTTGAAATTGAGTGTCTCTGAGGTAGAAAAATAAGGAGAGGTGGGGGAGTGGTAAATGACTCCATTAGAAAAGACTGGATAAATTGTACCTTCTTGGAATGTAAGAGCAGTTTTCACCATAATATTTAATGGTAGACTAGAACTTTCCCTAATTGTACAGTTCACAAAGAACAGGTTCCTGCTGATGAGAGATGAACTGTGTCTCATAATCATTATGAACACATACTTTGCTTGCCTATGAGACAGACATGCCTTCCTTTGACTTCTCTTCAACTGAAAACAGACTAGAAAGTGGCTACCTAAATCAAAAGCTGAACCTGCCCTGGGCTTAATGGCATTGTTAATTGGTAGCGAGTGAAATCAATGGTGTGTGATCTTAAAGAATGCAACAGGAAGAGGGAAGAACTGGAAATTCCCAGTTCAGATAAAGGTTCCACCATTCTTCTAGTGAGCCAGATTTGCAATATTAGTAGTCAATTCTCCATCCGCCCTCATCCCCATAAAATCAGTTGCCAAGTGTTTCGGTTCTATTGCCCCAACATCTCACACCATCCTGTTCACTTACATAGTCACTGTCCTACTTTGCCTATAATTTTGGTCCTCTGGATTACTCCTATAGCCTCCTAATTGGAATCTTGACTACCAAACTTTGACCTCACCATATATATATATATATATATATATATATATATATATATATATATATATATACTAATATTAATATATGTATTACATATATTATATACATACATGTATATTACATATACATATTAATATATGTATATAATAATATAACTGCAAAATAATGTTTCTTAAATTATAGTGTGACCATATTGCTCCCCATCCAAAAAAACAAACCTGATTCTCTATTACTTCCGGAAGATATGAAGTACTAAATTTGGCCTTTCAAAGTCTTTTGTAATCTGGCTCCAGCTTACCTGGCCAACTTTTCTCTACATTCTAACTACATTTCTTTTTAGAGTCATTCAAAGTTAAGTAACTCATCATGGAACACGTGAATATTAAGTGTCAAAGGCTGGATTTGAACTCAGTTTCTCCTGACTCCAAGGCTGGTACTCTATCCACTTTGCCACCTGACTGCCCCACTATAGTCTAACTAAACTGGACCACATACTGCTGCCTGAACAGGGTATTATATATCCCATTCCATGTCATTAACTAGGTTGACCCCTTTCCTAGGAAATGCTCCCTTATCACTTCTGCCTCTTGGAATTACTAGCTGCCTTCAAGTCTCAGCTCATATGTCACTTCCTAAAGGATATTTTTGGTATTCTACTAATTATCATTAATCATTCCCTCTCTTCCTTACATTATAAATGTATATATATATATATATATATATATGAATATACTCATTTATTTAAATAAAAGGAATAGATATTTTAGTGTCTGCTGTATATCAAGCACTTTACATGATATATTCCCAAATAAATATTAGATTTTTAAATGGCAGAGACTGGGTTTTGGTTTTGTTTTTGTTTTTGCATTCCTAGTGCTTTTAACATAGCAGTCTCTTAGGAAAACTTCACTGGATCAAATTAGAGAGATAATAGTAGAATAGAAAAGAACCATAGGGTAGTGGTTAGAAGACATGAATTCAATGCTGTTTTTGCCATGAATTTATACTGTAACCTTAGGCAAATTACTTCCTCTTTGTTGTCACCATTTTTTCTTTTGTAAAATTCAAAAATTGGAATAGTTGACCTCTATGGTCCTTCTAGGTCTGTAAAATTATCTTCTAAATCTATAGATTTAGCAAAATCTCATGGTTAGGAATTTTTCCATTCTTATGTCAAACCTGCCTGAAGCAATTCCCGGTTGTGTACTCTCTCCACATCCCTCTTTGTAACACATGGGCAATGGAGCTTGAATGCCTTGGAGGATGTTTGTTGGATAAACAGCTTGTAATGTGCTATTTAATTGGCAGGCAGCAGCATTCAGTCTTACCTGGGCATTTACAGTAACCCCATTTTAGCTGAAGATGTAGAGGAGCTCAGAGAAAAAGTTCTGTAGGAAGCTGAGTTTATTGTACTTTTGAACCTTTGGGGTCAGTCAGTAATAAGTTCAACCAACTTGTCCTCATTGCAGATGTTACAATAATGGCAGAGTAGTAATTATGAGAACCTGTCCCTGTTCTTTTCTTCCTCTTGGCTGAGAAAACATGTGATCTGAAACATAATTTAGAAACATTAACTGGGCAGCTAAGTGGTGCAGTGGATAGAGCACCGGCCCTGGAGTCAGGAGTACCTGAGTTCAAATCCAGCCTCAGACTCTTAATAATTACCTACCTGTGTGGCCTTGGGCAAGCCACTTAACCCCCACAAAAACCCCCTAAAAATAAATAAATAAAATAAATAGAAACATTAACTGGCTTTCAATATGGAGAATAAGAATTGTTACTCTTTTATGCCAACAAAATTTGAAATGGTAAACACACTTCCAGTTATGGATGGAGCTAATAACTCTATAAGACTGAATGCTAATAGGTATCTCTTGTCTATTCCTTGGATTTTCCTTTCAAGGTCTACATATCACCCTTTGATAATGACTTCCTGCTACAGTTACCTGGGGCACATGCCAGAATAAATTAAGAGTCATAGAATTTTGGAAGCTGGAAGGGACCTTAGGGATCGATCCAATTCCAACCTTCCCATTTTACAAATGATAGAAGGAGTCCCAGGGATGTGAAGTGACTTGCTAAGGCCATGTCATTAATCAGGAGTAGAGCCAGTTCTCTTGACATTCATTTCCATCCTTTTCCCATCACATTGCTGATATTCAGAACTAGCCTTGTATAATTTGTTAGCATATTATTCTCAGGTAGCAGTGTGTAACAAAAGAAGAATGTCAAAGAGCAGAAAGGGAAATACCATCAGGGAACTGTAGGATAGAAAAAACAGAAGATAGCTAGACATGTGATGAGATCAAGGGATTTCAGGCAATCAACCTGGGTGCTCCTTTGGTAGGATCAGGATGTCACCAGAAAACAAAGTCTTCAGAGTGATGGGAACAGCAGACTTAGTAAAGGATACAATCTAGGATTCAGGTATAGAGGGAATTGTGATCTTCATTGTTTGGAGTGAAAGTTCAAATTGAGATCACAGATATAATTGAATATTATGTTATTATCTTATGTCAATATATGTGTACTGTATTTTGCCATGAATAAGATGCACCTTTTTTTTTCCCAAAAATTTGGTGCTTAAAAACTGGGAGTATCTTATACAGTGGTTGTAGATATTTTGACTTGCATTTCCTGCTTTTTCATGCTTCTTGTCTTTGCGCTCACTGTTTCACATTTGTTACCTGTATATTAGGTTACATTTTGCGACATTCTTCCAGAAGTGGCTCAGAAAAGATTTTTGTGTAATGCTGAACTCAAGTTCAAATTGATCCAGTTTGCAAAGATGAATGGAAATTGAGCTGCTGAACATCAGTTTGACCCTCCTCCAATTAAGAAAACAATCCGAGCTTGAGTGTGGGAAGAAGAAACCTGACTGAAAACACCAGGGCAGAAGAAGGCCATGAGAGGCAAGTCAGCAACATGGTCTGAGTTAGATAGGGAATTGGAGATATAGATTGAAGAGCAAAGGGCAAGTGGAATCCTAGTGTCCACAACGATAGTTCAGCAGGAGACAAGAATTGCTGATGAAAAAGAAGTGACTGATTTCAAAGGAGGACACAACTGATGCTTTGAGTTCATGCAACAGAATGGACTAAGCATGTATCCACACACCAGACTAGCCCAGAGAGAGCTTGTGGTCAGCCACAGACCAGAGCACAGAAGGAAAACAGTCAGAACCTCTCCTAAGACAGTGATTAGTCATCAAATAAAGATGAAGACAAGCTAATGGATGGGAGTTTTGACAGTGAAGAGGAGTTGTATGAATTTTATGATAAATAAAACGAGTTCAACAACTTTATGTAATACTTTTTTTTTCAAATTTTGGGCCCCCAAATTAAGGTGTCTATACAGGGGAGCATCTTATACATGGGGAAATATGGTAATTAGAGTATCCTAGAAATGTAAGCATATTTAACAGTACACTGAGGGTATTTGATAGTCATTTCTAATTCTGCTTTAAGATGACAAAATGTAGGTTTTTAAGTCAAGGTTCCTTATACATTAGGAACTTACACTTATATTAGCTGTTAATGGTTGAGTCATTGTCTCATTAATAGGATAAACCTCGGTAAAATTGGGGAATAAATGAAGTTACTTCTTTGGATGCCCTTTTATTGCTCCTTTTCCTTCTTTTGCTAATTTTTTCTCATCACCACAAGCTAGAGTTTATAATGTATCCCTTAGGATAAAGGAGATGAAGTCAATGTATTTTTTCTTCCAGAAGTACTTAACTTTTGAGCCTTTGGAACTTGGAAAAGAACATTTAGACCACACTCAGTAGGGGTGAGTGAGTGTGTGTGAGTGTGTGTGAGTGTGTGTGAGTGTGTGTGTGTGTGTGTGTGTATGTGTGTGTGTAAGTGTGTGTTTTGGGGTGAGGAGAAATTTTTGTTTCTATTTTTGTTTTAGAGAAGAAGACATAGAAGCCTTTATTTTATTATATCTTATACATAACTCCTTATTTCATGTCAGAGTAAAGATAACATTGGAAATATACTTTTACTGGGAAAAAGTTATGATTAGATCTGAAATTAATATAGTTGAGGTGATCATTGGATGAAATGCAAATTTGTTATTCTGTTGTGTCTGACTCTGTGGCTTAGAGTTTTCTTGGAAAAGATACTGGAATAATTTGCATCTCTTTCTCCAGAAGTGCAAATAGTTTGAGATTAAAAACTCTTCCAATATATGACTAAGCCCAAAGTCAAAGCTATGGTATGACCATTAGAGTGTTGACTAAGGCAACCAAAATCTAGAGCATGTTGACGGTTCCTCTCACAGGACATGTGACCCAATTAGATCTTTTCTTGAAACTGATAATATCCTTATCTCAGGGTATGCTTTTCCCCTTCAGAAGATATTCTACACTTCTAAATCTCTCACCTCTTTCCCTTTCACTCCCAGGAGTAGCCTGGCCTTCAGCAGAAAAGAAAACCCAAAGTGTCCTTGGGCATACTAGAACCCCAACACTACTACAATAGTCACACCTCAGGTAAAATCCTTCATCTATCCCCTTCTTCTGACTCTAAGTGGCTTTAGGCTGTGTGTGTGTGTGTGTGTGTGTGTGTGTGTGTGTGTGTGTGCACATCATTGGAGGGGAATACTCAAAGACTAATGATAAGTGCCCCTCTTATAATGATGAAGATTTTCTCTTGTTATATCACTGGAACATAAGCCCTAATATATTCTATCAAATTGTAGGCTTTGCTATGATCCCTGCAATGTCCCTTAAGTTCTTCATCCAAGGTGAGCCTGACTGAGATTAGAAAGGGTACAAAAATTTGGTCATTAGGTAATAGATGTTTTTGGTCATAGTGATTCATTATAAGGAATGTCAAAATTACCATCTGCAGAGAACATCCCAACAAATGAAACTGTGGATTCTTGAAGTACTGGATATTTGTCATAGGGGAAGGACTTCTATATAACAGGTCATCTCTATCTACCATAATGGAATAGAGACAGTTGTTTAAGATTTTTAATAAGCAAAGTAAATAGCATAAGTCTTATTGATAAAATGGGCATTTTTCATGATTTCAAAGAATCATAGATGTAGAATTATAAGGAACTTCAGAGGTCAACTGGTCCAACCCCCTTCTTTTAACAAATTAGGAAACTGAGGCCCAAATAGAAGCCTGACACCCCCCCCCTTGTGGAAGGTGTCATACAGAGTGTGTCAGAACTGGGATATGAAGGCTATTCCTAGGACTCTATATTTGATTCTCTTTCCACATCACTCTCAAGGAATTATCACTTTCCTCATTATCAATTCTACCTTTTCTCTCTGGATCTAGTTTTTATCTTCCCTACATAAGGTAACTATGTTAGTTGGCATATAGTCAGTTTTAGATAAATGTATTCATTCATTCATTCATTCATTCATATGTTTATCTTCCAAAGATGGTGGAAGACATGTGGGCTGAGACCACTAATTCCCTCTTAATCACTATACTTCTACCATATGAGAAAGACAGACTTTTTGTAAATATTTTTTGTGTTCAGGACCTGTAGGCATGAACTCCATGTAGACATAGACAGTGAATAAGGAAGACAGTAGTTCCCAAGACCCCAGCAAGACATCTTTCTGCATTCCAGGAAAGGCATAGTTTTACTCCAGCATGCTGAGGGTGTCCCCTTGGATTGCTCTTCCTGAGAAGGGCTGTAGCCCAGACACAGAGGAGGAATGTGGGGAAGCAGTGGGAAGCCAGAACAGCTGCCAAGGATGAAGCTGATGCTAAAGTTACCCAGGAGAGGCCTGCTGGTGGGAAACCTCACCCTCACTGTAGTGCTACTGGAGTGTGAGCTCTGAAGTCCTAACCTGGGGCAGAAAGCATTGAGGAGAGCAATAAAAAACTCAGCACCAGTCCTTGTTCTTGCTTTGTCACTGGGCTCCACTCCCAGAATAAACTTATACCAACTGGAAGAAATCCTCTTGTTTTTCCAGAGATAGACTCAGGATGTCTCCCTGACAATTTCTATTCTGACTCCACTGACATACGATAAATGTGGTAAGCAAAGAAGGCTCTTACAAAGAAAACTTTTGAACCATTTGAATCTGAACAAGGAAGAGGAGGAGGAAGAGGAAAAGGAAGAAAAAGAATAGGAGTAAGCATTATATACCCCAGAGTACTGTTTATCAGGAGTCTGATGGAATATAGATGGAGGGTGACCAACTGAAATTTATACAGGTCCAAGGATGTCTTTACAAGCCCAGCTCTGGAGTTAGGAGGACTTGAGTTTAAATTTGACTTCAGATGACACCGGAAGAAAAAATGACCTGGTGACTTACAACACCTCTTCACTCAAATCCAATTCACATTCTTGTCATGGCTTCACTTCCATGATGTCATAGTCTTCTTAGAGAAGGAAGAACAAGCATTATTATTATAATATGCCACCTGGATAAAACTGAAGATATCAGTGGTGTTAGCAAAATCAGACAATTGGGAATCATTCTAATACTAGCTCTACACACTGTGTGATAGAAATAGACTGGTTCCACACAGAAAAAGTACTGACTTTGAAACCTTAGGACCTGGGGTCAAATTCTACTCTGGGCATTAGTTTTCTTCATCCTTAACACAACATAGTTAAAACAAATACAGCCAGTTCTGTGATAGGTGCTAAAGATATAAAAACTAGAAAAAACTGCCCTCAAGGAATTACAGTCCCTTCTAGATCTAAATCAATAGTCCAATAACCTGAAATAAGCTACCTCCTCTTTTTCTGCTGTAAAGTGAAGGAGTTGTATCAAAGGGTTTTTAAGTACAGTCTAGTTCTAACATTCTGTGCTTTCCATTAATCCTTCAATTATGTAACTTATTAACACCTCAATATATAGTTAAAAAACCCCAACATGGTCCTGGGAATCATGATGAGGGAAGCACTGAGACTAGGTTTTTCTATATGGAAAAAAATGAATAAAATGATATGTTGTCCAAACATGGTTTAGATTAAAGTAATGACAGCAGGCCACAGGAAAAGAGATAAAGATGCAGAATTTGGCAGTGAGGTAAGAGTTCTGGAAAATAATTTGATTTCATTTGAACTTTCATTTACTGAACACCTGTTGTGTGTCTAGCACTGAGTTGGTCTTTGGGAGAGCTAAAAGAGACATGATCCTTACTATTCTCCCCCAAGGAGCTTCCAATCTAATGGGGAAGGAAGAAACAAGCAGACATTGAATGATTACCTAATATGTTCCAGATGCAATTCTAAATAGTTTACAAATATTATCTCATTTGATAACTCAGAGAGATACTATTTTTAACCCATTTTTACATGGAGAAAAAAATTAGAAAGAGGTTATGGTGACCTGCCCAGAGTCACACAGCTAGTAGTGTGTGAGACCAGGCTTGAATTCAGGTCACTGTACATGTTTCTGGAGAGACATAACTCATACCCACAAAATAATCAGGCATGTTCTACAAAACAGTATAGATTTAAGTGTAGGATGTTATGTACAGATAGTAACTGTTATTGCCTGAGCTTTATGTTTTTACTCTCATCAATTTATTCTTTGCAACTTATTCATCCTCATTTTCCCCCTGCTTTTTAGGGATGTAGCTACCTCTTATAACATTTCTCTTGGGAGAAATAAATTGCATCTGCAGAAAAGCCCTAAAGTGTTTCCAGAAAAGGTCAGCAGATCAAACAAAATAGGATTCAGAATGGAAAGGAGGGCCAGACTGTCTTCCTTTTTCAACATTCCCTTCACATAGAATCATAACTCTTAGACAGAGGGGACCACAAAAGATATGAGATGACTAAGACCATTCCAGTACAAACTACTCAATATCCCTATATTCATATTTATAATTATTTATATATTATATATATTATATAATATATATTATATATTATATTATTTATAATTATATTTACACCTAAATTGACATATCTGTATTCTGATGATTTGCCCAAGCTAGTAAAAAGAGGGGAGGGCAGGGCAGGGAGGGAGGAGAAGACTTGTAAATGCTTGCCAAATTGAATTGGAGGGCATTCAATTGACTTGTTGCAGTATTCTTTCTTCTGGATTAGACTTTTCTTCCACAGGTTCTATTCAAGTTCATCCATTTCTCTCAGATCAGGTAGCTAAGTCTCCTTCCCTGTCTCTCCCCTCCCATCCTGTCTGAAAGGAGTGGGAGTAGGAGAGATGAGAAAGAGAGCTAGGCTAGTTCAGCACTGTGTAATCTAATAACCACTTTTAATTTCCTGTGCTACGTTTCCTCCCAGCCAGATCAGACAAGGCAGATACTAGACCATTAGATTTTTCTGGACCTGGACAGGGCCTGGATGCTGTGGGGAAAAGAATAGTGGATGCCTCCAAGTTATATGGTTTGAAGGGGGTTAAGGTAGGGATGGAGAGTAGGAAAAAGATGGCAGAATGGAGTTTTGCCCAGAATTGATTATATAGGACTTTATTTTCCTCTAGTCTTCTCTATTTTAGATGATCACCAAGGATGGGCCTGAGAATGGGGCCTTCACTTTCTCCTTCTGTGCCTAATACACTGTCAAATATATACTAACAATGTGATATATTGTTAAATTATTGGTTCTTTGGGGGCAGCTAGATGGCCCTGAAGTCAGGAGGACCTGAGTTCAAATGTGGCCTCAGATGCTTAATAATTACCTAGCTATGGTGACCTTGGCAGAAGTTAGGAATATGATATGTTATCCTTCTAAGGGTTATTTGTATTTTATTTTTTAAAATTTATTTACACATTACTAAAACAGTCTTGTTGTAAGAGTAAACAAAATCACCCCTCCCCCCACAAAAAACCTCACAAGAAATAAAGTGAAAGAAAGGGAAAAAAATGTGCTTCAGTCTGTGTTCTGATACCATCAGCTCTGTCTCTGGAGTGGACCAAATTCTTTATCATAAGTCCATCAGAGAAGTTACTTCCATATTTTTCCACAGTTGCTGTTGCTGATTGTCATTCCCTCCATCTGTTTCTCCCCACTACCAATTATTATATTTTTCCCCTCCTCTCACTTTGTCCCTCTTCAAAAGTGTGCTATGGGACAGCTGAGTGGCACAGCAGACAGAGCACTGGCCCTGGAGCCAAGAGGCTTAAAGCATATATCCCACCCCCAGAGACCCAGCAACCATCCAGTCCTGTGGTCCCGGATGGGCCATTCAATCCCACCATCTTGCAAAAAAGTAAAAAAGAAAATGTGTTCTATCTCCTTTATTGCCTACTCCCCCCCCATTCCCTTTCTCCAATCCCCTTTCTTTCTTTTTTCTTCTAGATTTCTTTGCCCTATTAAGTATGAGTGTTGTTTCCTTTCTGAATCATTTCCAATGAGAATGAAGGCTCCTTCATTCCCCCTTACTTCCCCCCTTCCATACTATTATGAAAGCTATTTTTTTACTCTTTTACATAAAATATCTTAGTCTATTCTCCCTCTCCTTTCATTTCTCCCAGTACATTTCTCTTTCACCCACTGACTCCATTTTTATAATATATTATACCTTCAAATTCAGTTATCTCTTGTGCCTTGTCTATATATGCTCCTTCTACCTGCTCTAATAAATGAGAAGGTTCATATGAGTATTATCTGTATCATCTTCCCATGCAGGAATACATGTAGTTCATCATCATTAAATCCCTCATAATTTACCCTTCTCATCCACCCTCTCTATGCTTCACCTGCGTCCTGTACTTGAAGATCAAACTTTCTGTTCAGCTCTAGCCATTTCAACAGGAGCATTTGAAATTCCCTTGGTTCATTAAAAGTACATCTTTTCCCCTGGAGGATGCTCAGTTTTGCTGGGTAGTTGATTCTCAGTTGCATTCCAAGCTCTTTTGCCTCCCAGAATATTATATTCCAAGCCCTATGAGTCCTTAATGTAGATGCTGTTAAGTCCTGGGTAATTGTGACTGCAGCTACACGGTATTTGAATTATTTTGTTCTGTCTGCTTGTAATATTTTTCTCCTTGACTTGTGAGTTCTGGAACTTGACTATAATATTCCTGGGGCTATCTTTTTGGATCTCCTTCAGTAGGAGATGGATGGATTCTCTCAATTTCGATTTTTCCCCTATGCTTCTAATATATCATGACAATTTTCTTATAGAAATTCTTTAAAAATGAAGTCATAGCTCTTTTCCTGATCATGATTTTCAGGTAGCCCAATAATTTTTTAATTGTCTCTCCTGGTTCTGTTTTCCAGATGTCTTGTTTTTCAGTGAGATATTTCACATTTTCTTCTAGTTTTTCATTCTTTTGAGTTTTGTTGTGTCTTGATTCCTTGCAAAGTCATCAGGTTCCTTTAGCTCCATTCATTGAAAGATTTGTTTTCTTCAGAGAGCTTTCATATCTCCTTTTCCATCTAGCCAGTTCTGCTACTTAAGTTATTTTTCTCCTCATTAACTTTTTGAACTGTTTTTTTCCATTTGACCTAAACTAGTTTTTAGTTGTTATTTTCTTCAGCATTTTTTTTTGGATCTCCTTGACTAAGCTGTTGCCTTGGTTTTCATGTTTTCCCTGCATTTCCTCATTTCTCTTCCTGATTTTCCTTCTACCTTCCTTACTTCAAAATCACTTTTGAGTTCTGTCTTAGCCTGAGACTAAGTTCTACATTTCTTGGAGAATTTAGATGCAGAAGCTTGGACTTTCTCATCTTCTGCGTAGGTGTTTTAGTCCTCATGGGACTAAAGTAATTGTCTATGGTCAGGTTCTTTTTTTCTGTTTACTCATTTCCCCAGCCTATGTTCTGGTTTTGGGGTGATTTCTGGGGTTTTGAATATTATTGGGACACCTCTGCAAGGACCTCAGTTCCTTCAAGGTCTTATGAGAGGCTCTGACTGCTCTCCTGGACTGTGCTCTGCTCTGTGGATGACCACAAGTGCATCCCTCTGTCCTGGAGCTGTGAGAAGAGTCCCTGCTCTATGTTAATGGGTGGTTCCATACTGTGACCAGGGTCTGAATATGGACAAAGCACAAGAGTCCCATCCCAGGACCAGAGGAGAGACCTTGATAGTCTCCCACCACTCTCTTACCTTCCATGGTCTCAGCACTCTGGAAGCAGCTGCTGGGCAGCTCCCTGCTGTGAAGTTCTGTTGACCTGCTTTTTTTTTCCCTAGAATCTGAGCTGTGCTGATGGCCCTAGTGCGCTGACACTGGCCTGGGCTTCACTCTTGCTCTGGCAGAGGCTTCCTTCCCCACTGATCTTCTGAATTGTGCTTGGTGTTCCCCTTGGGTTGCAGGTCAGAAAACTGCTTCTGCTGCCTGGAGCCAGTACTCCCCAGAATCCAGGGGCCCTGGGGCTTTTCCCAGAAGAATAGAGTTCCTTATTCCAGCAAGATATTCCTGGCTGTGCTGCTGCCCCCTCCACCCCCGTGGAACAGAGCTTTCCCAAGATCTTCCAGGTTATTGCCTCACTGGATCTTTCTGTGGGTTCTGTCTCTAGAGTTTTAATATTTTTGGAATATTTCGGAGAGAAGTTCTAGGAAAGGCTGTTCTCATGCTGCTATCTTGGCTCTGCCCTGGTTATTTGTATTTTCAATTTAGTACTGTATGATTCTTCAATGATCAGAAAATGGTTCTCCCAAGGTCACATGAATTTAGGTCACTGGATTACCAAACCCATCTTCATAGCACTACACAATTGACCCAAAGACATAAAATACTGACAGTGGAAACTTGAGTATGAGGGATAGGCCTGTACCAGAGACTACTGTCAAGGGCCTTTTCCTACAGGCAAATCATTTATGAATAGACCTCAGAGGCCATCTACATCAATCCCTTTCTTTTATAGCTGAAGAACTTGAGACCCAGAGAGATTAGATGAATTGTCCATGTCACAAGGTAGTAGGCCTCCAGGACAAGATTTGAACCTAGAGTCAACATTCTTTCTAACATGTTGTTGTTCAGTCACTCAGCTTGTCCAATTCTTTATGATCCCATGGACCAGAGCTTACCACTATTCTCCAATGGATTTTCTTGGAAAAAACATTGGGGGGCTTTACATTTTCATTTCCAGTGTTTAAAGTCAAAAGGTCTTCCTGACTCCGGGCCCAGTGCTCTGTTCATTGAGCCTCCTCTCTGGTATTTTCCATGTGTCAAATAACCTTTAGCACAGAAAGTATATTCCCCTGAGAGTCTTCTAAATTGTTTTCTACAAACATAAAAGCTAGAGAAAATCACAATGACATCAAGCAAATTTCAACTCACAGATTTAAACTTTCCTTTATTTATTAATACACACTTAGTCAAATGGGGTGCAAGTTGACTCAGTGTATCAAGAGTTGGAGAGGGACAAATTTCTTTTTATTCTTTTTACCTTTTATTCTTCTACCATAAAGCATAAAAGATCCAAAGTAAATCAAACCTTGAAATCTTTTTTTGGGGGGAAGAGGGAGGTAAATATCCATATTCAAGGCTGACAAGGTAACAGCTCCAGTCCCGAGTAGAGCATGTTCAGCAATGCTCTGAGGTACCACTGGGGGCTACTGGCACCCTGGAGGTTTAGAAACCAGAGATTTGGGGGCAGAGAATAGGAAGGAAGAAAAGAGAGAGAAGATTGAAAGGAGAGGGGGAAAATGAAGTAAGGTGGGGGGAAGAGGAAGAGGGAGAGGAAGAAAAGAGAGAAGTGCAGAGGGAAAAAGAAGGAGGGAGAAAGTGAGAAAAGACAAGGAGAGAAAAAAGATAGGGGAAGGAAAGAGGAAAGAGGAGAGAGAGAGAGAGAGAGAGAGAGAGAGAGAGAGAGAGAGAGAGAGAGAGAGAGAGAGGAGGTAGAGGGATGGAGAGAGGTAAGGAGAGAAAAATAAATAAAACGATATGTAGAAAATGAACAGGATATAGAGGGAAGGAAGAGAGGAAGAGAGACAAAAAATCAGGGGCTTGAACAAAATTCAGGAATCTATCTTTAGAGCTGAAAGGGATTTCAGAAATTTAGTTCAATCCACTCATTTTACAAATAGAGAAACTGAGTCACTGCTAAAGTGACCTTTTTAAGGTCACAAAATGGCAAGGATGGAGTTAGAACTCAAATTTCCTGAAGAGGAGTATATTTAGACCACTTCAAACAGTTGGTTTGAAGTTGCCACTCACCATTTTGCCCAATTCTGTAGTGAGAAATATGCTCTTAAAATATGGCACTGATCTCCTGGCACTGACAGTAATCCACTAAACTTTAAAGGAAGCAGCATAATCCAGTAGAGAAGATATTTTATTGGCATTCAGAGGATCTAGGTTCAAATTTTTTATTGTTTCTTATTAACTATATAATCTGTGACCCAGGGTCCTTTTTAACTCTGAGCTGACATGAGCTAATTCTGATCCTAAGTACTCATCCCAAAGCATTACTTTCTTGCTTCTCTTTCCTCAAACAAAGATACTCTTGGAAACTGCTTCTCAATCTCATGCAAGAATTTAAAGCAATACATGATGTTGCTTCTGAGTTCTTTCTTTGCTTCAGGGTGCCAGAAACCTGAACTCACAAAACTGGGGCTAGTTTACCTTGCCTTAGAAATCTCTCTTCCCTGGCTACAAGGGATCATTTTTTCCCTTAGGAAATCTCATCTTTTCTAAATAGTAGACAAGAGGTTCAGAAAATGTATTGTAAATAAACACCACAATCACCCCCACCCCAACCACCCCTTCCCAGGTCATATTCATGAGTACATATAGCTTCTAAGTATGTGCTTCTCCAGGTTATTCTCCATCTTCCCTGCTTCTAGCATCTCTTGGCTTAGGAATGGATATTTTCAGGTACTTGACTCTCTTACTGTGTGGGCACAAGGGAACTGTGGGTGAAGACATGGAACTCCCACAGAAGTCATGAATTGCTTTTGAGGGAGATGGGAGAGATACTGTGCTTGCTCATTTTTTTTCTCCTCCCCCAACCCAATCTTTCTCTACTGTACTATTCTCAATTGAAAAGAGAAAAAAGGATGAATTTTTGTAAGTTCTCTCCTATAGATGACCTGAGAGGAGCAGCCACTAACAGAAATCTATTCTTCTAAGTAAACAAGCCAACCAAATCATATTGGCAGCAATCTTGGTAGCTGAATCCAATCCCCTGGTAAGGTGCCAAAGTGTGGCTCCAAGTCAGCCAGTTCATCTTAGGGGAAAACTCCATTTTGGAGGCCAATTCCTACTAGAATTGCCTTTTTCTTTTTCATAAGATGCCAGTGGACAAGTCCATACATCTTTTTTTAAATTTATTTATTTTTAATTTTTTCTTTATTTACACATTACTAAAATATCTTGTTGAAAGAGTAAACATAATACCCCCCCCACAAAAATATAAAACTTCATGAGAAATAAAGGAAAAGAAAGAGGAAAAAAATGTGTTTCAGTCTGTGTTCTAATACCATCAGCCCTGTGTCAGGTTATTCACATTCTTTATCATAAGTCCATCATAGAAGTTACTTCCATATTTTTCCACAGTTGCTGTTGCTGATTGTAATTCCTTCTATCCATTCCTCCTTACTACCATCTATTATATTTTCTCTCTCCTCTCTCTCAGTCCCTCTTCTAAAATGTTCTGTGGGGCAGCCAAGTGGAGTGCCACAGTGGACAGAGTACCAGCCCTGGGACCAAAAGGTCCCAAGCCTACATCCCACTCCAGAGACACAGCAACCTACCTGGCCCTGTGATCTGGACAGGCCACCCAATCCCACCTCCTTGCAAAAAGTAAAAAAGAAAATGTGTTATTTCTGACTACCCTTTTCTATGATCTACCCTCTCCTCTATCACCTACACTCCCCTCCCCCCATCCCTCTTCTCTCCTTTTTCTTCTAGATTTCAATACCCTATTGAATGTGTATGCTGTTTCCTCGCTGAGCCATTTCTTTTTTTTATTTCTGTTTGTTTTTTTATTTAATATTTATTCTCATTTTGTACAAAAATGATTTTTATACATTAATAAAATATTCTTGTTTAAGAGTAAATGAAATACCCCCTCCCCCCATAAATATAGACTCACTTGAGTGATAAAGTAAAAGGGAGAGAAAAAAATTAAAATTACAAAAAATAATAATAATTGTAGGTATGGCCAGGTGGCACAATGGACAGAGCACCAGCCCTGGAGCCATGAGCACCTGAGCCTACATCCAGCCCTGTACACCCAACACTCACCCAGCCATGTGACATGCAAGCCACCCGAACCACACTGCCCTGCAAAAACCAAAAAAAGAAAAAAAAGACCCAAAATAAAATAAAATAGTAATAATAGTAGGGGTGGCTGGGTGGTGGACAGAGAATTGGCCCTTGAGCCAGGGGCAACCGGGTCCAAATCTGGCCTTAGATACCCAAAGATCACCCTGCTATGTGGCCCCAGGCAGGCCACCCAGCCCCATTTGCCTTGCACCCCCCAAAATAATAATAATAATAATAATAATAATAATAATAATAATAATAATAATGCTTCAGTCTTTGTTCCAACACAACAACTCTGTCACAGGTGGATCACATCCTTTATGATAAGTCCATCACAAAAGTTACTTCCATATTTTTCCACCATTGCCATTGCTGATCGCAATTCCCTCCTTTCGTATTTCTCCACTACCATGTACTATATTTTCTCTCTCCTTTCACTCTGACTCTGCTGTAGGGTAGCTGAGTGGTGCAGCAGATAGATCTCTGGCTCTTGGGCCAAGAGGCCCTGAGCCCCCATACCAACCCTTAGGCCCAGCATCCACCTTGCCCCATGGTCTCGGACAGGCCTTCCAATCCCAGCCCCTAGCAAGAAGTAAAAAAGAAAATGTGTTATATCTGACCACTCTCCCCCCATGGTCCATCCTCTCCTCCATCACTCACATCACCCCCCTTCCCCCTGTCCCCCCCCTCTTTCTTACTCCAGATGCCTATACCCCATTGAGTATATATGCTGTGTCCTCTCCTAACCACCTCTGATGAGAGCGAAGATTCCCTCCTTCCTCCTTGCCTCCCCCCCTTCCATATCATTGAAATAGCTCATTGTGATAAAGAAAAATCTTATTATATGAAATATCTTGGCCTATTCCCCCTCTCCTTTTTCTCCCATTACATTTTCCTTTTATCTATTGACTTCATTTTTACACCATATTTTATCTTCAAATTCAGCTTTCTCCTGTGCTTCGACTATAAAAGCTCTCTCTGCCTGCTCTATTAACTGAGAAGGTTCATATGAATATTATCTGTGTCATTTTTCTATGCAGGAATACATGCAGTTCATCATCAAGTCCCTCATATTTTCCCACTCTCCTCCAATCTACATGCTTCACCTGAGTCCTGTATCTGAACATCAACCTTCTGTTCAGCTCTGGCCATTCCAAACAGGAACATTTGAAATTCCCCTGGTTCATTGAAAGTCCATCTTTTTCCCTGGAAGAGGACATTCAGCCTTGCTGGGTAGTTCATTCTTGGCTGCATTCTAAGCTCTTTTGCCTTCCGGTATATTATATTCCAAGCCCTACAAGCTTCCAATATAGTTGCTGCTAAATCCTGTGTGATCCTGACTGTAGCTCCACGATATTTGAACTGTGTCCTTCTGGCTGCTTGTAATATTTTCTTTTTGACTTAGGAGTTCTGGAACTTGGCTATAATATTCCTAGGAGTTGGTTTTTTGGGATCTCTTTCTCAGGGGGATCGGTGGATTCTCTCAATTTCTATTTTTCCCTCTGCTTGTAGAATATCAGGGCAATTTTCCTTTAGTAATTCTTTGAAAATGATGTCAAGGCTCTTTTCCTGATCATGACTTTCAGGTATTTCAATAATTTTTAAATTATCTTTTCTAAATCTGTTTTCCATATCAGTTTTTTTTCAATGAGATGTTTCACATTTTCTTCTAATTTTTCATTTTTTTTGGTTTTCAAGTATTGAGTCCTGGTTTCTCGTAAATTCATCAGTTTCCCTGAATTCTATTCCTTGTCTGAAGGATTTGTTCTCCTCAGAGAGTTTTCTTATCTCTTTTTCCATCTGGCCAATTTTGCTTTTTAAAGCATTCTTCTCCTCAATAACTTTTTGAACTGTTTTATCCATTTGACCTAAGCTGATTTTTAGCATGCTATTTTCTTCAGCATTTTTTTGGATTTCCTTGACTAGGCTGCTGACTTCATTTTCATGTTTTTCCTGCATCTCTCTCCTTTCTTTTCCCAGCTTTTCCTCTAACTCCCTCATTTGATTTTCAAAGTCTTTTTTGAGCTCTGTCATAGCCTGAGCCCAATTTCTGTTTTTCTTGGAGTCTTTAGATGCAGAAGCTTGTGCTTCCTCATCTTTACACTGAGTATTTTGATCCTTCTTGGGCTCATATGCAAAATAATTCTCCATGGTATTCTTCTTATTTCTCTACTTGCTCATTTTCCCAGCCTGGGCCTGGTTTTGGGGTGCTTCCTGAGCTTTTGGGACACTCCCACAATGGTCTCAGTGTGTGTGAGGCTCTGTCTTCCCTCCTGGTCTGTGAATGACCATAAGCGCCCCCCTCTGCCACAGGGCTGAGGTGGAGGGGGCCCCTGCTGTTCTATGGGGGGGGCCTAGACTGCAATCAGGATCTGAATGTGGTCAGAACCCCAGAGTCCTGTTCCAGGGGTAGAGGATAGAGCTCTCTTCACTCCCCTCCCTAGGTTCAATGTGCTTTTGTCCTGGGGGCTCCTGCTTACCAGCTCTGCCTGCTTCTGTTTCCTGGAACACGGTTGTGCTGGCCACACTGCCCTCTGTGTGCCCTGAGGGCTGGGCTTCATGTGCTTGCTCTGGCAGAGGTCCCCCACTGTTCCCCCAATTTGTGCCCAGTGGTCCCCCGGGGCATAGGTCAGGAAACTCCTCCTGCTATGAGCCACAGCTCCCAGTGCCCTGGGGCTGCCTCTGGGAGGCTGAAGTTCTTTTGCTCTGGCGGGCCACCCCTCTGGTGCCCCAAGGAGCAGAACCTTTCTACTCTTTTCCAGGTTACCTTGAGTAGGAGAACTGCCTCACTGGGTCCCTCTGTGGGTTCTGTCTCTTGAAAATTTAGTTAGAGCCTTTAGCTTAGAAGTTTTATGAGAGAGCGCCTAAGATACAATCCATTCTTGTTGCCATCTTGGCTCCACCCCCTCTGAGCCATTTCTGATGAGAAGGAAGGCTCCCTCATTCCCCCTCACTTTCAACCCCCATACCATTACGAAAGCTATTTCTTGAGTCTTTTTATATGAAATATCTTAGCCTATTCTACCTCTCCTTTCTCTTACTCCCAGTACATTTCCCTTTTACTCATTGGCTTCGTTTTTACAATATATTATACCTTCAAATTTGGCTCTCTCCTGGGCCTTGTCTACATATGCTCCTTCTAACTGCTCTAATTAATGAGAAAGTTCATGTGGGTATTATCTGTATCATCTTCCCATTCAGGAATACATGCAGTTCATCATCATATATCCCTCATAATTTACCCTTCTCATCCACGCTCTCTATGCTTCACCTGAGTCCTGTACTTGAAGATCAAACTTTCTGTTCAGCTCTGGTCATTTTAACAGGAACATTTGAAATCCCCTGGTTTTATTGAAATTACATTGTCTCCTTTGGAAAAGAATGTTCAGTTTTTCTGGGTAGTTGATTCTTGGTTGCCTTCCAAGTCTTCCAGAATATTATATTCCAAACCCAATGAGCCCTTGATGTAGTTGCTACTAAGTCCTATGTGATCCTTACTGTGGTTCCACGATACTTGAATTGTTTTTTTCTGGCTGCTTGTAATATTATCTCTTTGACTTGGGAGTTCTGGAACTTGGCGATAATATTCCTGGGGTTCTTTGTTTGTTTGTTTGCTTATTTGTTTGCTTTGATCTTCATTCATCAGGAGATCAGTGGATTCTCTCAATTTCTATTTTACCCTCTGCTTCTAGGATATCAGGCAATTTTCCTAGAGAAATTCTTTAAAAATGAGGGCATGACTTTCAGGTAGCCCAATAACTTTTAAATTATCTCTTCTGGATCTGTTTTTCCAGATCAGTTGTTTTTTCAAAGGGATATTTTGCATTTTCTTCTAGTTTTTCATTCTTTCGGTGCTGAATTATTGTGTCTTGTTCTCTCAAAATCATTAGCTTCCTTTGGCTCCATTCTGCATCTGAAGGATTTGTTTTCCTCAGAGAGCTTTCTTATTTTCTTTATCTGGTTAATTCTACTTTTTTGTAAGAGAAAGTTTTTATTTTTGGGGAGAGTTATTTGTAAATGATATTTTATTTTATTTTCCTTTTAAAGATTCTCTTTATTTTGAATTTTACAATTTTTCCTCTAATCTTACTTCCCTTCCCCCACCCCCCACAGAAGGTAATTTGCCAAATTGAATGTGTTGAGAGAAAAATCATATTCTTAAGAAAGAAAAATAACGTATAAGAGATAGCAAGTTACATAATAAGATATCAGTTTTTTTTTCTTAAATTAAAGTTAATAGTCCTTGGTTTTTGTTCAAACTCCACAATTCTTTCTCTGGATACAGATGGTATTCGCCATCACAGATAGCCCTAAATTGTTCTGGATTGTTACAATGATGAAATGAGCAAGTCCATCAAGGTTGATCATTACCTCCATGTTGCTGTAAGGATGTACAATCTTTTTCTGGTTCTGCTCATCTCTCTCAGCATCAATTCATGAAAATCCCTCCAGGCTTCCCTGAAACCCCATCCCTCTCGGTTTCTAATAGAACAATAGTGTTCTATGACATATGTATACCACAGTTTGTTAAGCCATTTCCCAATTGAAGGACATTTACTTGATTTCCAATTCTTTGTCACCACAAATAGGGCTGCTATAAATATTTTTGTACCTGTGATGTTTTTACCCTTTTTCATCATCTCTTCAGGATATAGATCACTAGTGATATTGCTGGATCAAAGGGTATGCACATTTTTGTTTCCTTTGGGTGTAATTCCAAATTGCTCTCCAGAAATGCTGGATGAGTTCACAGCTCCACCAACAACATATTTAGTGTCCCAGATTTCCCACATCCCTTCCAACATTGATCGTTGTCCTTTCTGATCATATTGGCCAGTCTGAGAGGTATGAGGTGGTATGTTAGAGATGCTTTAATTTGCATTTCTCTAATAAATAATGATTTAGAGCTATTTTTCATATGACTATGGATCACTTTGATTTACTCATCTGTATATTGCCTTTGCATATCCTTTGACCATTTGTCAATTGGAGAATGGCTTGGGTTTTTTTTTTAATTTGACTTAGTCCTCTTTATATTTTAGAAATGTGTCCTTTGTCAGAAATACTAGCTGCAAAGATTGTTTCCCAGTTTATTACATTTCTTTTGATCTTTATTACATTGTTTTTGTCTGTGCGAAAACTTTTTAATTTAATGTAATCAAAATCATTTAGTTTGTTTTTAGTGATGCTCTCCATCTCTTTCTCGGGCATAAACTGCTTCCCTTTCCATAGATCTGACAGGTAAAGTATTCCTTGATCTTCTAGTTTGCTTATAACATTGTTTTTATGTCTAAATCCTGTATCTATTTGGATCTTATCTTGGTATAGGGTGTGAGGTGTTAGTCTAATTAAGTTTCTTCCATACTTACTTCCAATTTTCCCAGCAGTTTTTATCAGAGAGTTTTTATCCCAATAGCTGGACTCTTTGGGTTTATCAAACAGCAGATTACTATAATCATTTCCTACTATTGTATCTAGTCTATTCCACTGATCCACCACTCCATTTCGTAGCCAGTACCAGACAGTTTTGATGACTGATGCTTTATAATATAATTTTTGATCTGGTAGGGCTAAGCCACCTTCTTTTTTTCTTTGAATCCCTGGAAATTCTTGATTTTTTATTTCTCCATGTGAATTTACTTACAATGTTTTATAACTCAAAGTAATTTTTTTTTGGAATTTTGATTGGCAGGGCACTAAACAAATAGTTTATTTTTGGTATAATTGTCATTTTTATTATATTAGGTCAACCTATCCATGAGCAGTTGATGTTTGCCCAGTTATTTAAATCTGATTTCATTTGTTTGAGAAGTGTTTTGTAATTGTTTTCAAAAGGTTTTTGAGTGCCTTGGCAGATAGACTCCCAGGTATTTTATATTGTCTGTGGTTACTTTGAATGGGATTTCTCTTTCAAGCTCTTCCTGCTATATGTTGCTAGTTGTGTATAAAAAAGTTGAGGATTTACGAGAGCTTATTTTATATCCTGTGGTTTTGCTAAAGTTGTTAATTATTTCCAGTAGTTTTATTTTACATGATTTTTTTGGGATTCTCTAGGTATACTATCATGCCATCTGCAAAGAGTGAGAGTTTTGTCTCTTCCTCTCCAATTCTAATTCCTTCAATTTCTTTTTTCTTCTTTTATTGCCGAAGCTAATATTTCTAATACAATATTGAATAGTAGTGGTGATAATGGGCATCCTTGTTTCACCCCTGATCTTATTGGGAATGCCTCTAGCCTATCCCCATTGAATATAATGCTTGTTGATGGTTTCAGATAGATAATGCTTATTATTCTAAGGAACAATCCATTTATTCCTACACACTCTAATGTTTTTAGCAGTAATGGATGCTATATTTTGTGAAAAACCTTTTCATCATCTATTGATGTAATCATATGATTTCTGATAGGTTTGTTATTGATGTAATTAATTATACTGTTTTCCTAATATTGAACCAACACTGCATTCCCGAGATAAATCCTACTTGATCATAATGTATTATCCTAGTGATAACTTCTTGTAATCATTTTGCTAAGATTTTATTTAAGATTTTTGCAACTATATTCATCAGGGAGATAGGTCTATAATTTTCTTTCTCTGTTTTAACTCTTCCTGGTTTAGGTATTAGCACCATGTTGGTGTCATAGAAAGAATTAGGCAGAGTTCCATTTTCATCTATTTTTCCAAAGAGTTTTATATAGAATTGGAACCAGTTGTTCCTTAAATGTTTGATAGAATTCACTTGTGAATCCATCATGCCCTGGAGATTTTTGCTTAGGGAGTTCAATGATAGCTTGTTGAATTTCTTTTTCTGAGATAGGTTGTTTAGGTATTTAATCTCCTTTTCATTTAACTTGGACAACATATTTTTGTAAATATTTGCCACTTAGATTGCCAAATTCATTGGCATAGAGTTCTGAAATATTACTTTGATTTCCTTCTCATTGGTGGTGAGTTCACCTTTTTTCATTTATGATACTAGAAATTTGGTTTTCTTTCTTTATTTAAAATCAATTTGACCAAAGGTTTATCAATTTTATTGCTTTTTCTTCATTAAACCAACTCTTGGTTTTATTTATTAATTCAATAGTTTTTTTGCTTTCAATTTTATTAATTTCTCCTTTAGTTTTTAGAATTTCTAATTTGATATTTAATTGGGGGTTTTAATTTGTTCTTTCTCTAATTTTTTAGTTGCATATTTAGTTCACCGATTTCTTCTTTCTCTAATTTATTCATATAAGCATTTAAAGATCTAATATATCCCCTGACAGCCACTTTGAGTAAATCCTGGTTTTGGTATGTTGTTCCATTATTGTCATTATCTATGATGAAATAATGAATTCTTTCTATAATTTGTTGTTTGATCCACTCATTTTTAAAAATGAGGTTATTTAGTTTCCAATTAGTTTTGGATCTATACCTCCCTGGCCCAATATCGCATATGATTTTGATTGCATTATGTTCTGAGAAAGATGTATTCACTATTTCTGAATTCTGCAATTGATCATTAGGTTTTTATGCCCTAGAACATGTTCACTTTTTGTATAAGTGCCATGTACTGCAGTGGGGGAAAAGTATATTCCTTTCTATCCCCATTCAATTTCTTCCATGTGTCTATCATATCTAGGTTTTCTAACAATCCATTTGCCTCCTTAAATTCTTTCTTATTTATTTTATGATTAGATTTATTGAAATTTGAGAGTGAGATTGAGGTCTCCCACTATTAGAATTTTGCTGTCTATGTCTTGCTGTAGTTCTTTCAGCTTCTCCTCTAAGAATTTGGCTGCTATCGCATTGGGTGCACACATATTCAGTATTGAAATCACTTTATTGTCTATGATACCTTTTAGTTTCCTTCCTTTTGTCTTTTAATGTTATCTATTGTTGCACCTGCTTTGTCTGAGATAAGGATTGCAACCCCTGCTTTTTTCTCTTCAGCTGAAGCAAATTATATTTTGCTCCAACCTTTGACCTTTATATGTATCTCCCTCTGCTTCAAATGAGTTTCTTGTAAGCAGCATATTGTAGGATTCTGGTTTTTTAATGCACTCTGCTATTTGCTTATATTTTAAGGGAGAGTTCATCCTATTCACATTCAAAGTTATAATTACTAAATCTTTATTGTCCTTTATGCTATCTTCCTTCTGATTGTATTTCCCCCCTTTTTCACATTATCATATTCCCCCAGTATTTTGTTCCTGAATACTGCCACGTTTAGTGTGTCTGCCTTCCTATATGCTCCCCTTCCCCTATCTTCCCCTTTCCCTTTTTCCCTTTTTCCTTCCCTTCCTTCTGTTAGTTCCCCTTTTTCTCCCCCCTCCCTGTCTCCATCCCCCCTCCCTTTTCCCCCTTTTAATACTTGAAAGGTAAAATGTTTCTTAAGTTAACTGAGTGTGTGTAAGTTAACTTTAAGCCAAGTCTGATGACAGGAAGATTCAGGTGTTTCTGACCTCCTTCCTTCTTCCTCTCTATTACTCTAGATCCTTTATACCTCTTTATGTAATGAGATTTACCCATTCAGTCCCCTCCATCCTTCTGTCTCCTTCCTATCTCCCTTTTTTAAGGAGGTAGTGTTTTTCAATCATTCTATGTGAGTCTCAGAAAATCATGAGTATCCATCACTTCTGGCTTAGTATATTCTCTCTAATAAAGTTACAATTCTCAAGAGTTATTAGAGTCTTTCTCCATAATAAGGATCAACAGACTCTTGCTGTGTCATGAAGTCATTAGTTTCCACACACTCCATTATTTTTTTTTAGAGAAGAATTTTCTTCACTTACCTTTTCAATTCCTTTTCCAATTGGTCAATTCTATTTTTATAAGAGTTTTCCATTTGACCAATTGAGGTTTTGAGAGAATTGTTTTCTTGTTGCAAGGTATTAATTTTCTATCCCAAATTTTCCAATTGATTTTTAAACTCCTTCGTTATTTCTTCAAGAAGTCTTTCTGTGCTGGAGAGCAGATCCTATTCTCCTCAGAGGTTCTACATCTCTTTGAGTTAGTGTCTTTTCCTTCCAAGAATTTTTCTATGGACCCTCCTTTATGCTTGGCTTTCTTCATTATCCTAAGCCCTTGTGTTGAGGAGGGGTTGGCTCACAAGAAATTTGATGTTGGGATCCCTAGAGGCTTTACTCACTGAGTGTAATAGCTCCAGCTGGCCAGTAGGGGGTGTTGGTTGCTTTCTCTGGAGTGTCTGTGACCTTGATTGAGGCCCTCTCCCTTGTCCTGGAAGGCGTGATTGAAGCTGTTGAATACTTTTATTTTTGATCAGTGGTGGGCTCTACCCTGGAGTGAAGTGATCACTCTCCCTATTCACAGCTGAGCTGGTTATGCTGCTCAGCCTTAGCCTGGGGCAAAAGGTGGGCTGTAATTGTGTTCCAGGAAGAGGCTTCAGCTGAAATGAAGGTTCTGCAAAGTTATCAGCTTCCTTTAGAACTCCATTCTACATTTGAAGGATTTGTTTACCTCAGAGAGTTTCTTAGCTCCTTTTCTATCTGACCAATTCTGATTTTTAAATCATTTTTCTCCTCAATAACTTTTTGAATTGTTTTATCCATTTGACCTAAGCTGGTTATTTTCTTCAGCAATTTTTTGGATCTCCTTGACTAAGCTACTGACTTGGTTTTTCATGTTTTTCCTGCATCTCTCTAATTTCTCTTCCAGATTTTTCTTCTACCTCCCTTACTTGATTTTCAAAACCATTTCTGAGCTCTGTCATAGCCTGAACCCAATTTCTGTATTCCTTGGAGTCTTTAGATGCAGAAGCTTGGACTTTCTCATCTTCTGATTGTGTGTTTTGGTCCTACATGGGAGGACCTAAAGTAATTGTTTATGGTCAGGTTCCTTTTTTTTTCTGTTTACTAATTTCTCCAGCCTGTGCCCTGGTTTTCAGGTACTTCCTGAGCTTTTGAGTATTATTGGGACACCCCAGCATGGACCTTAGTTCCTTTAAGGTCTTATGGGAGGCTCTGTCTGCTCTCCTGTTCTGTGAATGACCATAAGCTCACCCCTCTTCCCCAGGGTTGTGAGGAAGGTCCCTGCTCTATGGGGGCCCCAGACTGCGACCAGGGTCTGAATATGGTCAGTCTCAGAGTCCTGACCCAGCACCAGAGGAGAGACCTTGACAGTGTCCCTCCACTCCCTTACCTTCTGTGGGCTGAGTGCTTAGGGAGAAACTGCTGGGTGGAAGCTGCTGGGTGGCTCCACCTGCCTGCTTCTATTTCCTGGAATCTGGACTGCACTGAGGGCCATGACTGTGCTGAGAAGGGCCACAATGGTCTGGGCATCATACTGACTCTGGCAGGAAACTGCTTCTGCTGCCAGGAGCCGGGTCTCCCAGGGACCCAGGTGACCTGGGGCTGTTCCTGGAAGGCTGAAGCTTCTTGCTCCAGTGCACTGCTGCCTCCTCCAACCCCATGGAACAAAGCCTTGCCACTATTTTCCAGGTTACTTTGGGCTGGAGAATTGTCTCACTGGATCTTTCCGTGGGTTCTGTCTCTCGAAAATTTAGTTAGAGTCATAATTTTGAGGTTTTTGAAGTATTTTGGAGAAAGCTCCTAAGAAAGGCTGTTCTGCTGCCATCTTGGTTCTGTCCCATGAAGGTTAAGTCCATAGAACTTTAGGATCACTTGCTTTCAGAAGTCCTTGATGAGAGGCAGCTAGGTGACATAATGGATAGAATACCAGCTTTGGATTCAAGAGGACCTGAGTTCAAATTTGGTTTCAGACCCTTACTATCTGTATGACCCTGAGAAAATCACATTGATTCCCACTTGCCTCAAGAATAAAAAGTCCCTGATCAATCCTCTGCAAAGTTAAAAAATTGGTTGGAGATATTCCTTGATTACTTTCCATAATACCTTTTTGACCTTGGATACTTAAACCTTGGTCTCCTCATCTGTAAAATTATTCCTTCTTTCTTCTAAGAAATCATAGAATCATGGAATTTAGAGTTGGAATAGACTCTGATCTTTAAGGATCCCTCCAGATTTAAATCCCATGATCTTATGATCTACTGGGGGGAAGGGGGACAGAGATTATGTGAATACATTTCCCTAATGTCATTGTCTAACTATGTTGCCCTGAAATAATGTCTGATATCTATCTATCTATCTGTCTATCTATCTATCTATCTATATGGCACTTTAAGGTCTGCAAAGTGCTTTTCATATTACCTTAATTTACCCTCACAATTTCTGAGCCTTCTGAAACAGGTCCTGTGACTGTTATTATCCCCATTTTACATATGAAGAAATAGAGGATCAGAGAGGTCTACTAGCTTGACCTTGGTGATACAGGAATTATATATTGGAGACCAAATTCAAATTTGGATCTCTCCCTTCTCCAAGTCCAGGTCTCTTTATGACTATGGTACCCTGAATTACCTCTAATTAATATAACATAGAGATTTTCACATAATAGGATCTCACTAAATATGTGTTGCACTGAATTGAAAATAAGATTGCGAGCCACAACTTGGTGACCTTATATGGCTGCTGTAATTTATTTCTAATTTTTGGTTGCTTGTTGGCTTCTTGCCAGTTGAATATATTGAAGTGTTTTAGCAGTTGCTTTGTGCAGGGTAAGATATTTTCTATTATCCATTCCTCTGCTTCATTTTGGAAATTGGAGGTACTTTCAGTGGAGGTGGAAGGCACTACCTTACTCTGACTATTCAGAGCAGAATCTGAGGAAAAAGTCAAGGTCCAGCCAAATCACTCAGGGAATGAGTGAAAGACATCAAGAAATAATCAATATAGGGAAGCAAATAAAAGACAGATGATTATTATATTTGAATTAAGGTAAACCTTTACTGTAGCTCAATATCCCTAAGGAATCTTATAAGTCTGGAACTTATTAAACTGTAATTTTTAATGATTTCAGCCCTGTTGAAATTTCTGGTTTTTTCTTTTTTTAAAAGTATTTTATCTTGCAAATTATATGTAAGAAAGATGCTTACTCTACTTAGGAATAAATTCTCTGAGATAGCTTTAGTAGTTTTCATTTATATATGGACAATAAATAAACCCTAAACATTATCTCCAAGCTCTTTTTGCATCTAAATATGAAAATTTACTATTAGAGGTTCACTCCTTTGGGTCAATCATCTTTTCCAGGCCATCTCTTAAAAGGCATTTTCTTTCAAAAGGCAAATATCCCTGCAGTGGGAAGGGAAGGTATGTAAATCTGTTTAAAGTCACAAATAGGTTATTATTCATGAGTTTATCATCATGCTTTTTAGGTAGTAACCATGAGGTCCAAGTGGGAAGGCACTTAGTTTGGTTGATCTCTGATTTCATAATTTCAAGACTGTAGATGCTCTATCAATTAAGATAGATTTCCAACCTTTTCATCTCTCATAGAGGATCATCCAATTCCATAGACACCTCCCTCTGATTCTTGGAGGTACCATTTTAGCACTTGGGTTGACACTGAATGAGGGGAAAATTGGAAGTAAGGATTCTGAATTTTGCATCACTTCATAAAACAATTCACATTATACATTGTTTTACAGTAGCAAATCTCTTTTATGTGCATTATGTTATTGTCATAATAAAGGTGAAACTGAGACTCAAAGTTAAATAGCTTGGAAGTTCCCAAGCAGGAAACTGAAACCAGGTCTTCCTAATTCAAAATCCATCATTTTTTCCATTACACCATTAGTGTAATGTTTCACATTTATTGATCTCCAATTAAATTATAAGCACAGTGCAAAATTCTTGGGTGGATACTTATGAGGACTGGCCTATTCCTAGGCTCCAGATTACAGAATTGTTCTGTGTTTGACCACTGACTGACACCCTCCTCCCATATCAGGGAGTACCATATATATATCCTGAAATTGACTTAGAAAAATACATTTAGGATTAGGACTACAAGGTTAAAAAACTATCAGTTTAGGAAATTTTATCTAATTTGGGTTGGGTCCAACTCTTTGTGACCCCATTTGGGGTTGTCTTGGCAAAGATAATGGAGTATTTGGCCATTTCCTTCTCCAGTTTATTTGAAAGATAAGAAAACTGATGCAAACAGGGTTAAGTGGGCTATCCAGGGTAAGTGTCTGAGGTCAGATTTGAACTCAAGCAAATGAATCTTCCTGACTATAAGCCTACTATCCAACGTGCCACCTAGCTAGACAGAGTTGGATAGGATTGAAATAACTGAATAAAACAATGTTCTATTTTATACAGGGGATCTTAGTGCAGATCACTCAATGGATAATTGCCCCAAATTCCTCTCAGTCTCTGTGAATCACATCAGCAAAAATAATCTTATTAGCACAGAGACCCAGGAGATCTGAGCTTTAGATTGGGGTACATAGTCCACTTTATGTATTAGTCTTTGTACATGATATTGTGCATCCATAGCTCTCTATCTCTAGGCAGCAGGGAATCAGCCCTTTGCAAGGAACTTAAGAACTCACTTATTAGGATGGTTCTTAAGGGAGCCTAAAGTAATATTCTTCACTGTCTTTTCCCTAGAGATAGTATAGCTCTAGTTTCTTTGGTTCTTTTCTTATAAATAACTTTGTCTTCAGAGTTGTCTGGTTTAGGCTGTGAGTTTAGGCTATATTTTTATGCATAAATTGCTTTGAAAAACATTTGACTTAGTGTCAATTTAAGTGAAGTATTAATGATAGTTATTTGATAATGATGATGATGATGATATTAATGATGCAGACAAACATCTAAGCAATTTTTTTCTATATCCCAAAAGAAAGACCTGTGCCAAGAGAGTTTGAAGCATGATAACACTTCTAGTCAGAACAAGATGAAAGCAGATAGATATTTTCAAAAGTCACCCCTTTGGAAAACCTCATTTTTGCCAGAGAACAAAGATTCTCCTGACATAGTGAATATGTAGGAGAAAGACTGCATCAAGCTGTAGTGTTATTCACAGCCAAACTGAGGTGTTGGGGGGCTCTGTGCTCTTAAACAGCCCAGAACTGGTTCCTGTGAGTCAGATTTAAAGGGTCAGCTCCCTGTGACTGAGTGAAGAGTTTTTATATACATAAAAAGAGCCTGTTGAATTTTAACTGTCAAGCCCAGATTTAAACCTTAGGGTATTATTTAAGAAAGGACTGGATTCCCATCTCTTCAAGTAAAACTAGATCTTCTATGCTTTTTACATTAGCATCAAGCCTTTTTTTTTCTTTATAGAAAATATGTATTAAGGGCTTGGATCCATGCTTGTTATTTGGAACTGGAGTGGACTTAAGAAGTCAGCTAATGCAAAACTCTTCATTTTATAGATGAGGAATAAGAATTCTAAAGAGATCAGCATAATGTGTTTGCTATAAGTTGGGACACTGTCTTTAGAATCAGAAGACCTAAGTTAGGATCCTTCCTCTTTCACTACTCCACTTAAGGGAAGTAGTTCCTCTTTTGTAAAAGGAGAGAATTAGAGTAGACAATCTTTAAGGTACTTTCCAGCTCTAAAACTCTGAACCTGAGGAACTCACTCAAAGTCACAGAACTAGGAAGTATTAGAGGTAATATTTGAATAGAAGGCCTCTGACTTCATAATCAAAGTTCTTTACACTGTAATGATATTTCCCTTGACCTCCTTTCATTTCTCCTTTTGTCCTCCTATTTCTTTATCTATAAAACAAGAGAACTGAAAATTGTTCTACCTCTAAAATTTGTTTCAAGACGTGATTTAGGGGTAGCTTGGTAGTGCAATAGATAGAATGCTAGGCCTAAAGTTGGAAAGAATCAGCTGCCTGAGGTCAAATACAGCCTTAGATACTTACTTAGTTGTATGACCCTGGGTTAATCACTTAATTCTGCTTGCTTCAGTTTCCTCATTTGTAATGTTGTCCTTCATTTTCGAAGAAGACCACAACATTAGGGAGATGATGCCATGATGCTGTGTGAAGTCACCAGCCTCACTTTCTCCTCAGAATCATCGGGGTCCAGTAATCAGGTATGGATCAGGATGACTGGAGATGACCCTGGATGAAAGGCAAACAGGATTAAGTGACTTGCCCAAGGTCACACAGATAGTAAGTGTCTAAGGTCAAATTTGAACTCTGTTCCTCCTGACTTGAGAGTCAGTTCTCTACCCACTGTGCTCTCTAACTGCCCTCCTTATCTGTAAAATGAGATGGAGAAGGAAATGGCAAACATTTATCTTTACAAAGAAAAGTCCTAGTAGGGTCATGAAGAGTCAGGCATGATTAAACTGAATGAACAGCAAAATCACAATGTAGCTAGCACAAAGGTATTATCTCCCTAAGAGGAATAACACCTCAAAAAAGGTTAGTGAATCTGATTTATCATTTACTACCTACTGTCAATTGAGAGTAGAAAAAGCGAATCTATCTCTAGGAAGTCAGGGACAGAATGATAGCCCTGAGAGATTGAGAATGAGAGCAGGAATGGAAATAGCATGCCTGAGAAAAATTTTGCCCAATTCTCAGTTGTTCAAGGGCTAGATCTAGATTATGATACTAGCTAGCAAGTAAGATGATGGATATATCAATATGTTAGGATCTTAGACAATTTGGTCTTCTTCCAGATACATCTCTGTGCCTTCTTCTACATGAATTCTTTTTTTGCAGACACCAGCTGCTAGTAACCCCCACCACCATAGTCTTCTATTCATTTTGTATCTGTATCTACCTGCCCCCAAAGAATTGTATTCCTAGAGTTTAGTAGGTACCAGACACATAGTAAGAGTTTAATAAATATTGATTATTTGGTGTACTATTTTTTTTTTTGCTTCTATAGAGTGGGAAGAATTTAACTTTAGAATGTAAATATAGACCAAAGGATTACAAAGGCTGGTGCCCCTGTTTATATACAGTGTATATCCTCTGGTGATAATTAGTAATTTGAATAAAGGCCTAAGAGGATGCTCTTATCAAATTTGCAGAGGTTGGAAAGGTAAAAAAGATAAATGAAAGGACTACATGCCAGACTTAGGATTCCCCAAATATCCTAAGAGGATAAAATCATGAGCTAAGACTAAGAAGATTAAGTGTTATGGAGAAAGTGTGGCTTCCTGTACTTAGATTCAGAAAATATCAGCATAGGATAAGGGAAAGATGGATTAGATGCCCATGTCAAAAAGATTGAGGATTGGGAATGAAAGTGATGCAAAAACAAAAATTGTCAATAGCAATTTTTTGTCAATAACAATTTTAAAAAAAAGAAAAAGAAAAATACTAGAGGCAGGGGAAAGGGAGGATGTTTCTTGTATCCAATGTCAAATCAAATAAATTCAGTCACAAAAAAAACCTAATGCAAATCTGCATTCATGGTAGCATAGCATCCAAGACAGCATAGCATACACAGTAGCATTCATGGTAACATAGCATATAAGGCATTGTAGATAAAATCCTACTGAACCCTGAGCTTATCAGAATAAGTTAGTCAGTGAATAAGCATTTGTTAAATGCCTACTATGTGTCAGATACTTTGCTAAGCTCTGGGGATACAAAGAAAGTCAAAAGAAATCCCTGCTCTTGGCAGATTTCAGAAAAAACCTGAAAAATTTACATTAACTGGTATGGAATGAAGTGAGCAGATCCAGGAGAATATTGTACACAGGAACAGTAACAATGTATGAAGATCAACTATTATTGAACTAATTCTTCTCAACAATACAAAGATCTAAGACAATTCCAAAAGACTCAAGATGGAAAATGCTATCCATATCCAGAGAAAGCACTTATGGAGTCTGAATTTTAGATCAAAGCATATTCTTTTCACCTTTTGTGTGTGTGTGTGTGTGTGTGTGTGTGTGTGTGTGTGTGTGTGTGTGTATTTTCCTTTTTGTTCTGTTTCTTTTTTCACTACATGATTCATTTGAAAATATATTTTGCAGGGGCGGCTAGGTGATGTAGTAGATAAAGCACTGGCCCTGGAGTCAGGAGTACCTGGGTTCAAATCCAGTCTCAGACACTTAATAATTACCTAGCTGTGTGGCCTTGGGCAAGCCACTTAACCCCATTGCCTTGCAAAAACCTAAAAAAAATGTATTTTGCACATGTAAGCTGTACCAGATTGTATGCCATCTTGGGAAGGAAAGGGAGGCAAAGAAAAAATTTGTAACTCAAATTCTTTCAAAAAATGAATGTTAAGGAGCGACTAGGTGGCACAGTGGATAGAGCACCAGCCCTGGAGTCAGGAGTACCTGGGTTCAAATCTGGCCTCAGACACTTAATAATTACCTAGCTGTGTGGCCTTGGGCAAGCCATTTAACCCCATTGCCTAGAAAAAAAAACTAAAAAAAAAAACCTAAAAAAAATGAATGTTAAAAGTTGTCTTTATGTGTAATTGGAAAAACACAATACCATAAATTTTTTTTAAAAAATTCCTGCTTTCAAAAGGCTTACAGTCTAAAGGAGGTAATCAACAAGCAAAACACATAGTATTAATAGATAATAGATACTAGCGTGCTTTTAACCAGGACTTGAAGGAAAGTAGGGATACCAGGAGGGAAAGATGAGGATGAAGAATGTTCCGGACTTGAGAGACAGCCAGAGAAAATGTCTGGAGTAAGGAGAAGGAGTGTCTTAAGCAAGAAAACCAGGGATGCCAGTATCACTGGATTGCTAGGTATGTTTATGGGGGATGACGTATATAAGGATGGAAAGGCAGTGAGAAGAGCCAAGTAATGAAGGGTTTTGCTAAACAGATGATATTATATTTTATCATAGAGGTGTTAGGGAGTATCTGAAATGTTATGTTATATTCTGGATGATTTTTAAGGACAATCATAAACTGGAACATGTTCAGAGGGAGATCAAGATGACGAAGGAACTTAAAAGCATGTCCTAAGGGAAGCCATTAAAAAATAATTGATGATGTTTGGCCTTGGTGGAAGTATGTTTGCTGTCTTCTAACACTTAAAGAGTTGTTTCCACAGAACTAGGGCCAGTGAGTGGGTGGAACATATAAAGAGGCAGAATTCAGTTCAAAATAAGGAATAATGTCCTAGCAACTCAAACTATCCAACAATAGAATGTGCTGCTTCATGAGGTAATTAGCAACCTGGAAATATTCAAGCTAGATAATTGGTCATCTGCCAGGGATGTTGTAAACAGTTTTTCTGCATAGGGCAGGAAGCTGAACTAGAAAACTTTAAAGATATCTTCCAAGTTTTAAGATTCATTGAAATTACTAGTGCTGTGTAGTTGACCTGTGTCTGGCCACCAGGGGAGGCTTTGAAGAATGAAACATTATCTCAAGAATGGAGATGGATAAGCCCTGGCCTAGGGCCCTGTGGGCTCTCTTCTAGCAGATGGAAATCAATAAGAAAAATAAACAGACATAAATAAATCTTCTCTGATAAGTCAAGCACAAATAGTGACATGTAGCTAGAACTCTGATCTTTATTTCTGCGGGATTTTATAGGTACCTCTCCTGGTGTTGAGGAAATAAGACTGAGAAGACATAAGGCTAATGGTCAAGATAAGCCCAACAGGGTTGATCATGGAGTAGAACATTCAGTAGAAGTGGAAAAGAAATTAAATCTACTGTTGATTTTTCAAGAGAGCTCAGTGGGTTCCTGGTCCCCCTGTGGTGTTGCATTATCTCTTACCTATACTGCTGTTTGCTCTCTGGATTTCAGGGTTTCTCATCAGTCTCCTCAGTAGGAGGTTTTCCTAAGTGGGCCATGGCATTAGCCCAGGTGTTAGCTGACTCACAATCTGTACCCGGAGGTGCTGGTAGGATGATTGGAAGTAATATAGACTGTGGAATCACTCTATTAGAAGACAGTGATTTTTCTGTTTTCCTTTCCTCACTATTTTGCAAAGAATAGTGTCCAACTCATTGAAAGAACCTACTTGGTGAATAGAGATCCAATAATTGTAATTATTAATCAATGAGACAGAATTGCAACTTTGGGACACTGGATCTCTTTGGTGACACTAAAAACTTTTATCTTCCCTTCTCCTCCATATAAAAGGAAAGGGTAAAGGAGGAGGTAGAAGAAACAAAAATCTAATTCTTTAGTTTAGTGGAGAAAAAAATAGTAATAACTTACATTTATCTGACACTTGATGTGTATTCATGCAGAGAACATGAGATGGATGTACTGGCACATCTTGGGGCAGTCATTACAATTGGCTCTTTCCCTGAGAGGTTGGGGTAGAGAAATAAGTTACTGAGGCAGGGAGCATAGACCAGCTACATTGCCCATTGATCTTAGGGGAAGGAGAAGGTCCAAAGGCACTCTGTACCCCAGGATGTGCTGACTTACCTGTTCCTCTCCCCTCTACCATTATCCCCATTAAGGCTCAGATTATTATTATTCTCATAATGTCAAGATCTTTGGGAATCCAAATTCTAGCATTTATTCTTTTCATCTGTCCCTTCAACGTTGCAATATCTGGAAATCTGGAAAGAATGGCTTCTATGTATTTACTAAAATTACTGGTAATCATAATTATAAAATATTACAAATGACTTTAAGTTTCAACTTTAATTTTTTAATTCAATTTTTTCAGCTCTCAATTTTCCTCTCCTCATTCTCCTCCCCATTGAGAAACAAAACAAAACACACTATAAACATGGATTTAACTCTTAAGTTTTAAAGTTAAATGATTTTACAGTTTGTTTTCTTCCTAACACCTGAGATGGGTTCTATAAGTTTACAGATGAGTAAACTAAGGCTCACAGAGGGCAAGGAATTTGTCCAAGGTCACAGAGGCTAAAAGTTCTTGTGGCAGGATTAAAACCAAGATTTTATTTTTTTGATTCAATGTTTAACTCTCTTTGCACTATATGGACTGAAGAAGTTTGTCCTTTGTTATTGAAGATCATGATATCAGGAACGTGATTCCATGACATGTAAGTGAATTGGATTTGAGTGTGTGTGGGGGGGCTATGCTAAAATCACCAGCATCATTTTCTCTTCCAGAACCATCTTCCAGATGTTTCATTTGAAATCAGGACCACTGGAGATGGCCCTGCATGGGAGGGCAGCTAGCTGGTGCAGTAGTTAGATTACAGTTTCCTGGAATCAGGGAAAAAGCTATATGGAGTAGTGCAATATAAAGAGTAGTGAACTTGAAAGTAAGAGGGCCTGAGGATCTGGGTTCAAGTCTCAGCTTTGACTCTAACTATGTGACCTTGGGAAAATTACCTAATCCCCCTGAGATTTAGGTTTCTTCTTTGTAAAATGAGTTTGGATGGAGGTTCCTTCTAATTCTATGATTCCATAACTCACCCAAACTAAATATTTGTAGCAGTTTAGAATTATCGACCAAAAACCATAAACAACAGCCCAGGCAACTGTTCAGCATATTTCTTCTTTGACCTTCCCAGGTGGGTTGGGCAACTATGATCACCAGAGTGATCCAAAAGGAATGGGAGGAAGAATAGGAAAGAAAAGAAGGATGATAAAGAGATAGCAATAAGAAGGTAGAGGGAAAAGAGAGATGGTGGAGGAGAATTTAAGAAGAATTTAGAATGTAAAAGGCTTCAAGGTTTGTTTAATTTTTGTCTTTGTGTATCTAGCACCTAGCACAGTGCTTTTCCCATGTTGAATTGGATTGAAGAAAAATTCTAGAGAGATGAGGAAGAATAGTGAGGTCAAAATAATCAGATATGGTCATAAGGGTGGGGAAGTCCATCTGTCCATCTGTGTCTTTGTAGCTCTTCTTGGGACTACTGTTCCTGCTTGGTATACCCTTTCTCTTCCTTACTTCTGAATCACATGACCTTCTTACCACAATCCACCACCTCCCACCTCCCACCTTCCCCCAAATAACTTCTAGATTTAGTTCTTTCAGATGTCCTTCCATGGCTGACTCTCATGTCATTTTTAGTTACTATAGCAAGTTTTCCTTCAGCAGTTTTATAATGCAGTCACTTGATATGTTGCCCAACAAACATGTTCTTTAATTGTTTCATGTTCTTAATAAAGTCAGAGGTATTATTGCTTACTTGAGACAGGAGGATTCTCTTTAGTTTCAAGTTTTTCTCTGTCTCTTTTGGGTCTGGCACTCTATCTTTCAATTCATTTGGTGCTTCTAATCCTGGCCTCCATCCCTATTCTGTGGGACTAGGATAGAGAGATGGATGGATGGATGGATGGATGGATGGATGGATGGATGGATGAATGGAAGGAAGGAAGGAAGGATGGATGAATAGATGGAAAGATAGTTGTATGTGTGTATGAATTTATATATATATACATGTATGTATAAATAGATGGATATATGGATAGTTAAGTAAAAGGATACACACATATGTGTACATATATATATGTGATAACTAAATAGATGCAGATAAAATGATGCATTATAATATTACATTATAATTATAAGATTAAGTAGGTAGGTAGAGAGAGATAGACAGACAGACAGATAGATAGATAGATTGACTGATTGATGAGTGAGTGACTGTATAAGAGACTATGCTGAGTGTTAGTGCAAGTGATAACACCTGCCCTAGAAGAGCTTAGATTCTTTTTAATTGATATTTTACTTTAGTTTTACAATTAGATGCTATGAAAGTTTTCAACAATCATCAACATGCATATTTATATTACATAATATTCTTCCATCCCTTTTTTTTCCACAACCCCCCCCCCCATGGTGAACAGTCTAGTGAACATTGTTCATGTACATTTGTGGATTTTTTTAGGTTTTTTTGGCAAGGCAAATGGGGTTAAGTGGCTTGCCCAAGGTCACACAGCTAGGTACTTATTAAGTGTCTGAGACCGGATTTGAACCCAGGTACTCCTGACTCCAAGGCCGGTGCTTTATCCACGATGCCACCTAGCCGCCCCCACATTTGTGTTTTAATGTTTATATATTAGATATTCTTTATTTGAGGAATTAAGACTAAGAGAAAAGAAAGAAAAACATGGAATAAGAAGAAAAAACATAAGAGTAAGAGAAAACATAAGACAAAATTTTAAAAAGTGAACTTAGGAGGGCAACTAGGTGGTGCAATGGATAGAGCGCTGGCTCTGGAGTCAGGAGTACCTGAGTTCAAAACCAGCTTCAGACACTCAATAATTACCTAGCTGTGTGGCCTTGGGCAAGCCACTTAATCCCAACTGCCTTGCAACCCCCCCCCCCCCAAAATTGAAGCTAGTGTTTATTCAGATTCTGTAGTTCGTTGTTTTTTTTTATTTTGTTTTGTTCTGTTTTCTTCATCTGGGGGTGGAGAGCACTGTCCATAACAGGGATCCCAGGGTTGTCCTAGCTTCTGAACTGCTGAGAGGATCTACATCCATCAAAGTTGATCTACTCAAACATTGCTGTTAATGTGTAAAATGTTCTCTTAGTTTTGCTCCCTTTACTCAGCTTCAATTCTTGTAATCCTTTCTGTGCTTTTCTAGAGTTAGACCATTCAGGGTTCTTTTTTGTTTATTTATTTTTTATTGAAAGGCAATGGGGTCAAGTGACTTGTCCATGGTCACACAACTAGGTAATTATTAAGTGTCTGAGGCTGGATTTGAACTCAGGGCCAGTGCTCTATCCACCACACCAACTAGCTTCCCCCATACATGGTTTCTTATAGAACAATAGTATTCTATAACAGTCATATACCTAATTCATTCAGTCATTCCTCAATTAATGGATATCCCCTCAGTTAGCAAATCTTTTCTACCACAATAAGAGCTGCTATGTATATTTTGGAACATGTGGGACTTTTCCCATTTTTTTAGGGTTTATTTTGCAAGGTAAATGGGGTTAAGTGGCTTGCCCAAGGCCACACAGCTAGGTAATTATTAAGTGTCTGAGACCCGATTTGAACTCAGGTACTCCTGATTCCAAGGTGGGTGCTCTGCCCATTGCATCACCTAGCCACCCCTTTTCCCATTTTTTAAATTATTTCTTTTGCATATAGGCCTACTATTGGTATTTCTGGGTCAAAGGGTATGATTAGTTTTATTGGAGAGCTTACATTCTAATGAAGATGATGTCAGTTCACAAAGTAGAGGTGAAAAGTTGGGACCAACTCTACAGAGTTAAGCTGTGAGTAGAGTGAAGCTGACCCTGCCAAAATAGTGGTCTTGGTGGTGGTGATAGGGATCATGTAGTTTTCAACCAAGAAAGCAGGGCATTATGGTAGGAGATTCTGAATAAGACTGGTTCTCTGGCTCATTGACTTAGATTCAAATCAAGGTTTCTAGGTCTTCTGATATGATTTTCCTTGCTTTTAGTTTTTGAGACTTAGAGTTAACTTCAGTTGCTATAAACCTACAATGATACCCAATTGCTTTGGATCCTGGAAAAGAGGCATGAAAATGAATGTTAACCTGCTCTTTTGGAGGCCTTGATAAAATATATCCTCAGTCAGATACTCATTCAATGTCTCCTAATTTAATATGTATAATTAAGAGAGAAGCTACAGGACAGACGGTGGGGGGGGGTGTCTGAATTGAAGACAGGAAGGTGGGTGACAATAATAAAGAGAGGTATAGGCTATTTCAGTCACAGTCTGGTAAGATACAGAAATAAGCCAAAAATCTGTTTGCCCACAACTCAGATTAGGTGCTTAAGTATAATATTGACAGTAATAAAAATAATGACAGGCAACCGGGCTTAGTAGATAAAGAATTTGCCTCTTGAGTCCTTCCTCTAACATAGACTACCTTGTGACTCTGGGCAAGTCATTGTGGATAATTCTCTAACACTTGAAGCTACAGAATTCCTGCTGATGTGTATTGATAAAACTCCTTCCCAGGGATCTCCCTATGCTGAAGAAATAACAGATTTGAAATTATGGGAGCAAGAACAATAGACATTACAATACCAAGAGCTTTCCTTACCATAATATCCAGTGTGAGTATATTTGTTCCAGGGAGGGTTCTTCTCCTCCCCCCATCCCTGGTTTTGGAAGACAATGTTGATTTTTGAAGATGAGCATCATTTTAGCTGCTGACTTTTAGCTAAGTGACTGGTCTTAAGTTCTTGTTACCTTTTGGAAAAAAAAAATTCAAAGACCTTGAAATCAATTGCTGTGAACAGGATTGAGACCAGGAAAGGAAGATTTTCTTTTCTACATGCTATCTAAAAGATGGTGCAAAGTTCTCTGTCAGCAACTTGGGACACAGGAATTCACAGCAACTAGGATCATTTACTGATTTGCATTGCTATTTTTGTTCCTTTAAAAAAGGAAATAAAAAATTCAAAAATTTAGAGTGAACTTCACAGTTCCTTAAGGGAATCTTGATCCTTCTACTCCCCAGCCCATTCAATTTGCTATAGTCAAGATAATGAGATATTTGGGATTTTTTGGTTTTGTTTTGTTTTGGGTTTTTTTTAAGCAAAATGGGTTAAGTGATTTGCCCATGATTACACAGCTAGATAATTATTAAGTGTCAGGTCACATTTGAACTCACATCCTCCTGACTCCAGGGCCAGTGCTCCATCCACTGTACCACTTAGCTGCCCCTGGTAATAAGATATTTGAAAAGTCACTTGATAAATGGAATTCTTTCCCTGACTTAGAACATCATCAAATGTTAGAGTTAGGCAATAAATCAATAAACATGTATTAGGTTCCTACTATGTGACAAGTGCTGGGGGATGCACATAAAGAGGCAAAAGTCAGTTCTTGTCCCCAAGAAGCTTAAATCTAATGGGAAATTCAACAAATATATTCAAAATTAGTTATATAGGATAAATATGAAATAATAAACAGAGGAAAGCTCTGAAATTAAGAGGGAATGGGGAAAGCTTCCTGGGGATCACCTAGCACAACTTCTTTGTTTTATACATTGGGAAAACAAGGCACAAAGAGGAATAATTTGTTCAACTAGTTAGCCTGGTCTAGAGGACTCTTTTCAACTATATAAGTTCCTTGATCTCTAAAGTGTTGTTCTCCTTCCCAAATAGCCAGAACACCTCTGAATATTTCTACCTCCCCTCTTAGCTTCCTTAAATCCCATAGCTTACTCCTTCATTCCACCTTAGATATATAGTAGACTGGTTGCACTGTAATTTTGCCATTATCCAGGCATTTTCAACTTTCCTAATTAGAAACTGGCATTCCCCATCTCACCTTCACCTCCAATTATTCTACCTTTCCTATGCCTCATTCATTTCAAACCTATTTTTTAACCTTAATTGAGAACTCCAGTGCTTCTATCCCTCAGGCCTTTTACACTATTATCCCTCCTCTAATTTTACTCCTATCCCTCTCCAATCTCAGTCCAATAGTTAATCATTTTAACATTTCATTATCCTTTGATTTCAAGTCCCTTGCTTACTTTGTCCTACTCTGTAAGCCACTGAACAAAACTAGTAGAAGTCATCACATAGCCATGCTGACTGGGTGCATTGCAAATTCATATTATCTTAACTCAACTTGGCTATCACAGTAGCAAGACTGTCCTTTGATTCCTCCCTGGTTGATTCGCAATTAGGGGAATCAATTTCCCTATTTGATTTTTACTCCACACAAGTTATTTCAAACTTCTCACCTCAAGTTTCTCATACCTCTTTCTCCCCATCCCACCCCACTTCAGCTGAGGACCTTGCCTCTTTTCTACTGAGAAAATTGAGACCATTCAACTTGAACTCTCTTTTCTTCCATTCTCTCCAGCTCAAAACCCTTTATCTTCATCTCCTACTCTCTTCTTCTCTTGCCCAATCTCTGACAAAGAGGTGACACTTTACTTTTCAATGGTTAAGCCCTCTATATGTGCTCTTGATCTCATTCTATCCCTTCTTCTCCAGTACATTACATCCTCAATCAACCCCTCTTCACCCCTTAACCTGGACCTTTTCTATTGACTTCAAATATCCCCAAGTATTCCCTATCCTTAAAAAAAAATTTCACTAGAACCTATCAAGTTTTATCTTTTACCTCTCCTCCCTTTCTCAGCCAAATTCCTAGGGGGAAAAAGCTATCTATACTTGCTGCTCTTACTTCCTCTTCTGGGTCCTTTCTCTTCTCTGAATTTTTATTTAAAATGCACACTTCTTTCCTGATCCTCCTCCTAACTGGCTGACCATTCCTCCGGCCTCTTTACTGGATCATTTTCTATATCAACACCTTGTAACTGTGAATATTGTGATTGTTCCCTAAAACTCAATCTGGAACCCTCTTCTCTTTAACCTGAACACTTATTCTTTCATAATGTCAGTAAATCTCAAAGATTTAATTATCAATCTAGGATGATGACTCCTAATTCTAGTCTCATATCATCAATTGCTTAATAAATATTTCAAATTGGATATGCAAGAAAGATTTTAAACTCAACGTTTAAACTCATTATTGTTCCTTCCAAATCTCATATTTCAAAACTTTCCTATTTCTCTCAAAAGCGCCAATATTGTGGGGGACTCCTGGGGAAATTCAATATAATCCTGAACTCCTGGTTCTCCCTCTCCTAAAATATTCAATTAGTTGCCAAATCTTCCGTTTCTACTTTCAGAGGATCTTTTCGATCTAACCCCATCTCTAGGTAGCACCTTGGTTCAGGCCCTCATTCCTTCTTGCTCAGATTATTGCAGCAACCTCCAAATTTTCCTCTTGGCCTCAAGTTTCACTCTCCATGCTAGTAAATCTTACACCTTGTTGCCAAAATAATTTTCCTTAAACACAGATTTCAACATGTGACTCCCCTACTTAATCAATTCCAATTTTTTTAATTGCCTCTAGGATAAAATGTAATATATATCTTTAAACCTATATACAATATGACTCCTACCTATAGGAAATTATGTCCCTTACAGTGCTCTGCTTTCTGACCACGTTGGTCCTCTTTCTCTCCTCCTACATGACACTTCATCTTTGCCTTACCTGTCTTCCATGCCTTGAATTCATTCTTTCCTATCTAGTGAATCTCTCTCTTTTAAAAAAATTTTTAACAGTTCTTTTGTTATTATTATTATTCATAGTATAGGAGTATGGGAAAAATTCATCCATAGTTTGATTTATTTGCTTTGCTATTTAAGTCAATGTCTTTTGACTTAAAATAAATAATAAATCAATAAATATGTATAGGGAATCCAGCAATGTGGTAGTTAGCACCATTTTGAGGTAGATAGCAAAGAAGTATAAGATAGACTCCCTTCCCTTTAGCAACTTTTAATCTATAAGTAATCCAGGACTCTCTCAAATATAGATTAATGGATTGCTGAAATCTGTCTCCAGGTTCAGAGTATACCTTGGGTCCGTGGCTATTAAAAATATAGTATATAAGACATCATCTGATATTTTTCCAGATTAAAGTAAAGATATTAAATTTATAGAATAATAGAAAGACAAAGGAAAAGGATAGGTCTTTCCATATATATGGAGGAACACATTCTCCAATGGATTCCTATACCACCAGTAAAAGATGTAATATAAAAGGCCTAATTAATCAAGGGTTCTAAGTTTATCCAGCTTGGATGAAATCTCTACCTCTGAAGATGAAACTTGTTATTTTCTTAGATATTGCTGTTACTATTTTCTGGTTGTTGATATAAGCTATTTTGCAGCATTCTACATTGAATTGTATATTGGTCTGTCAGTGGTTGGGCTGTTTTATCTGCTGTGCTGGCATCTATTAGATCTCTGTTTAATTACTGCTTCCATATGACCTCTTTTCTGGAGGGTAGTATTTCTAGCTCTATTGTGATTCTAGTCCATATATTCCAGCCTATTTCTGCCCTTTTGTGAGTCATACCTGTCTTTGAACCCAACCAGTGCAAGAAGAGTCCCTCAAGCAAAATTCAATATTTTCCCCTAACTCATTCACAGCTTTCCTAGGCCTATCTGTTAATTGGAGTATATTCCTTTAGTTTTTCATCATTCTTCTGGCAAACTACATAGTCATGTAGATTACTGTGGAATTCTATCAAGGAAGACAAGATCTGGTGAGTTTTGCTCTGTATTCCTACTGTTATGCTAAAATCACTGCTTTGTCTATATATCTAAATTTTCCTGGAAACAAGACCATATCTTATATTAATCTTTTGTCCCCAAAGATGCATTAGGGCTTATTTTTAGGGGATGCTTGGTTTTTTTTTTCATGTGCAGCAAACTACATTTATCCATGTACAAAAATCTGCATTTATTCAAATATAGTCATGTCTTCTTCTTCTGGAACATTGTCATAACTTGCCAAACCCTGAATTCTGGCCTGAATTACTTATGACTCCATTTCCTGTAGAACAATTGATCCCAATCTCTCATGTCTAGCAATAGAGTTCTCCTTAAATGAGCACTTCTTGTCCATATAGCCTACTCGTATCATAGTACATTGACAACACAGCTGTCAGTGATTTTATCCCATGGATTCTTCACTCATGTTACAACCTCTTGTAGGCTAGACCTCACAAAGTTTCCATGCTTATTTCTCTCCATTCTATTGATTTCCATGTGCAAATGATCCTCGAATGTTTATTGCAATATCAAAAATCTAGAGATAGGCAGTCATTCTTGTGGGAATCATTATTTGATCTATTCTTTCTGCAAGGAAGTTCTTCATATCTTTAGTGTGATGATTGTTGGCTGAAACCCAGACTAGAAGACCTCTTTGGTCACTTCACAAAACAAGTGCCAACATTAAAGTGACACACTACTTAACTTCTTGTGTGCATCAGGCTTTTTTTTTTTTTGGTTTTAAGAATATAAATGTCTGAAACACATTCAATCTTATCTTTCTTGCTCTTAGTGATGATTAGAGGTGGGGCTTTCTTTCCATCTAGAGTTATCAAGTGTACACTTTATTCCTGCATTGTGTCTGTGCTCTAATTGTCATTCCACAATCCATTTCAAATTCATCTGTTTACACAACTGTTTACCTCTCCTCCAAAAGTTGTCCCCTTGGGTATTTACAAATAATTATCATTATTATTATCATTTATTTTAACTACTAATGTCAATAATACTATTTATTTATATTTAACTATAAATAAATATTATTATTTTATAATTCAAAACATACATTATGTGTTGCAATGGATATATTAAATACATCTATCTAGTTAACGATCTTAACTGGGGTTTATGTTGGGGTCTGGCTTATATTATCAGCATCCTGAAAAAATCATTCTGGGCTTATTTTCTGATTAGGTCTTTTTTGTGGGGGGGGAGACCTCAACTACCTGAAATTCTGATACCTCCTCTATGCCTTTTCCTATATGATAAGTTCTATGGAAAACACCAAAGGAATATATCACAGAGTTCCAAACTTTTAGGGATTTCCAGCATAGGAGACAAGGACTACATACATGACAAATAACAGAAAGTGTATATCTTTGATTACTAAATGAGTGACAGAGATCATAAATAGTGTATGAAGGAAGAAAAGCAAGGGATTACTGTGGGTTGGACTCCTCACTCAAATTATCATGGAGAAATTGAGACTTGAACAGTTTTTGAAGGATAATAGGTTTTTTTTTTTGATGAAAGGAGGAAAATATATAGTCTTAGGGTAAGGAGAACAGAATGAAGAAAAAAGACTCAAAAGCAAGGAATTGAAAGACCACTGACCTGACTGAAGCAGAGGGCTCGTGTGTGTGTGTGGGGGGGGGGGGGATGGGAGCATGGAGAGTGAGGTCTATTGACTTAAGAATTTTTAACTTTGAGAATTCTAAGTGATGGTTAACTTTTGAGAGTCAACTTTAGGTATTTGGACTTGAACTGGGGTCTCAGAATATAATTGCCTATCTTCTAACAAGTTTTCCTTTACTTGATCTGATACAGTATCTGGATATATAAAGGAAGAAGATGAGGAAAGGGGAGAAAGGAAATCTGAAGGTTGATTTCAATACCCTGCCCACAATACTGGATTACATCAAGCATGGGAAAAACTTTACCTAATCCAAGATCCAAATCCTTCAGAAATTCTGATTTTTAGATGTTTGGTATAGAAAGTGAAGGGAAAATTTCTTTGATAAAACTGTTGCTTTATGACTACAGTAGGGATTTGTTTTGCAATCAAATGTATAGTCAATAATTCCTTTATTCTGTAGTTGCAGAAAGAATGCAAAAAATAAAACCAGATGATCAAAAAATACATTAAGGAAATCACACTTCACTCCTGGAGACATTTCTGTGAGAATGTGATAGAAAGGCATCTTAGCTTTAAAAGAAACTACTGAAGCAGTCAAGAAGCCTGACTTCTTGGAATCTGCTGACTGACTGCCCTTCAGTTTCCTCATTTGAAATACTAGGAGGTTGGACTAGATGATGTCTAACTTCCTTTCAAAGAACTAACTTCTTATAAGTAAGTAGAGACAGAGGTCTCCTTTCACATAGAGGCTAAGAACAGAGAAATAGATTACCCCAGGTTCATAGCATGTTAAGAATCTAGGATTAGTTTTTTTAGTGGGAAGGAAACTCAGAGATCATCTAAACAAACCCCCTCATTTCACAGATTAGAAAAATGAAGTATAAAGAAGTTAATTTATTTCAATTTAATTAGTATTTATTACATGCTTATTATATACCAAGCTTTTTGCTAGGAGAGAGAAATCCCAAGAGAAATTGAAACAATGCCTACCTTCATGGAACTTATATCCTACTGGCTTGAAACAGCAGGTACACAGATAAGTAAATTGAAAATATTTTCAAAATTAGGGCAGCTAGGTGGTGCAGTGAGCATCAGACCTAGAATCAGGAAAACCTGAATTCAAATCCAGCCTATTGGATACTACCATATTTCCCTGAAAATAAGACCTAGCATGTTTTTTCAGGGTACTTGTAATATAAGCCCTACATCAAAAATAGGTCCCAGTTAAGATCATCAAGCAAACAGACACATGTAGTACATCTTTTTTTTTTGTACATTTGTTGTAACATACAACAGACACATTGAATTATAAAATAATATTGATATATAATTAAATATAAATGATATTTTTGATATAAATACTTAAAATAAATGATAATCTGAATAAAATACTACATGTAGATTGTTGTACATGAAGAAAAATTAATATATCTCCTGAAAATAATCCCTACTGCATTTCCTAGAGCACAAATTAATATAAGACCTCTTAAGTACAGGTTCTTGTGTGACCCTGGTCAAATCATTTAACCCTTTTTGCCTAAAAATTTTTAAAAGTAAAATCTGTACAGGATTAATGCAAAGTAATCATAAGCAGTAGCACTAACAATTAGATGCATCAGGAGGAGTTTCCCATAGAAGAGAAAATCTGAACCAAGCCCACAAGGGAGCCAGAACCTCTGAGAGGTAGAGATCAAAAGATAGAACTTTTTAGGTATGAGAGAGATGTTCCATACAAAACCCCATAAGTTAAAAAAATGAGATGGAATATGTGGGGCAAATAAGGTCAAAATGAAAGTGACTTGCCCAATATCAAAGGTATTAAGTAGCTGTATTTATAACATGGGGCTGGGACAAATATAAGAAAATAGGAAGAAGGAAAATAAGATAAAGATGAAAATGGTGGTAGAAACACCTGTGTTTCTAAAAATACCTAACAGCCAACTAGATGCTTCTCATCTCTCTAATATGCATCAAATAAAATTGCAATGAATAGCATTAGGACAGAAATCCCCAATGGTACAGAGACTTCAAATGATCCACTTATTTTAAACACTTTTTGCTTGAACAGTCAAAGTCCAACACAACAAACAATTTGGTCAGCCACTGGATTCATTCCAACAGCATTTGACCATGCCTGTTGTGAAAAAATTTTTTTTTTCTTATGCTCCCCTTCCAAGAAGCTGAGACTTTCATTCTTCATTTTTTTTATTAGAATTGGGAGGAACTCAAAGGATTCAGTTTCCATTAATTTGAGATAATTTGGTTTAATTGAAGTTTCCTTCTTTGTCATCAATTAGGAAGAATACTTTGGATGAAAGTTTAGTCTACCTAGAAGAATCATACTTAGAAACATTTTAGTAGTACCTATTTGCACAGTTCATTGATATATGGATCCATCTGCTCTATCATTAAAGGAAAGAAAATATGAACAAACTGAGAGTAGTATTGTCAAAGTAAACAAGCAACAAGTATTTTTAAACTTTTATTTTGTGCTTCACTCTATTAAGCAAAAGACATTTATTAATGTTGTGTCAAGCACTGGGGATATATCAAAACCATTCTTGCCCTAAAGGAACTTACATTCTATTGCAAAAAACAGCATTCAGACATGTAAAGAAATACACAATATATATTTAGTGTAAAGGTTAAAGGTACCATTAAGCTGAAGATATAGGCATTGGCAATTTACACTCTGAGCTTTACTAGACTTAGTAGTTTTCTTGAGTTCAGCTCTGAGGGAAGCCTAACTTCTTAGTAGAAGTAGACTCTTTATTCTTATAATCTTATAATTGTCTAATCATTTTCTACTGTGGGTACTACAATTGTACTTTGAACTCTACTGTAGTGTTTCCTCCAAAAGAAGGGAGACAAAAAAACTACCTAATAATAGATTGCAAATAGGACAAAATATTTGTTTCCAAGTAGAAGGCAATGCTAAGTATAAGAAAAGCATAGTATGCATTAACAGAATGATTTAACCTGAGTTCTGTAACTTAACTTATTGCTACTTGTGCAAGCAACTGGGAAATTAGTATTTATGAGTTGTTGAGATATAAAATAATAACCTTCACTAATTAATGAATTGGTTCATTGTGTTTCGCCTCTGTTGATATTATCTGAGCAAAGACTCGTGCTTGATTTTTCTGGTGGTCTTTCTCTGAGGCCAACCCTTCTTCTCTTGGTGTCATTACTGCCACTGCTTGCCACTTTCCTCCCATCACCTGCTCCAGTGCTAGGAAAGGGGAGGATGCCAGTGATTATCATAAGATTCTTACTTCTTAGCAAGTACCTCTCAAGAGAGGAGAGCAGCCAATGACCTTGGTTATGAGTCTCTCATGGCAAATCCTGGCTTCTACCACCATTATGTTTTGGAAGAAAAGAGCTACGCTTTTCTATCTCACAATGAAATTATAACTTGTCACGTAGAGAGTAGTATCCAAGAGGACAACTAGTCAGAAACCACCTCTTTCTACCAGGTATGACATCCCATAACATCAGATCCTCCAACTTTACACTTTAAAGTCTCATAAAATGAGTCATACATGTCTGGGAGACATTCTCCCAGAGTCTGCATATGCTTGGGGGAGAGGAAATGGGACAGAGAATGGGTGATATTATGCATATGGAATAAATATAAGAATATCTGCATATGTTCTTTAGGAGAGGTAGAAGTGGGAAGAAGAAACTCTAGAGGCTAAGGATATCAAAAAAGACTTAATGTAGGAGGTGCCCCTTAAAGTGAGCTTTGAAGAGAACAGGGATGGAAGAGAGGAATTCCAAGAAGCTAGATTTCAAGACTATGCAAAGCCTTTTTTTAAGGTTTTTGCAAGGCAAATGGGGTTAAGTGGCTTCCCCAAGGCCACACAGCTAGGTAATTATTAAGTGTCTGAGGTCGGATTTGAACTCAGGTACCCCTGACTCCAGGGCCAGTTTCTATCCACTGCACCACCTAGCCACCCCCAAAACCATGCAGAGCTTTTACTGCATTTTTGAAATCCTCAATATAAAGAAAATAATGGAAATCTGACTAATCCCTGTCCAAGCTATTTAATATCATGACATCTTTTAGAGACCAACAGGTTTTTTATTTTGTCTCCAGTTTAACCCATAATTTTTCTAAAACATAATCTCCATTTGGCCTCAGGTAAAGAAGCAGACTCCTAATAACCTCTACTTCCCTGGGCAAATGCCCTAGTTTGATGCCCTCTGGGTGGCTGCCACCAAGTGGAGCAGATGTCATTTTATGGAGTCATATCATTATCACATAGACAGTAAGGGGTGGTGTTTGGGTTGGGCACATGTAGGAAACATTTGATACAGTCTCTTCACAAAATTACTCTGTCTAAATGAGAACGCTTTCAGAGAGTCTTGCTCTCTAAGAGAGAGAGAAAGAACAGCTGTTTTCTCTGCTCTCACTAAGGGATTAAGTCTTCCCCTTATTGAGGAGCCTTCTGTAAACAAAGCTGCAGATTACTGCATGTTCTCACAAAAAATGTTTGTGTAATTGGAAGTAAGCCACCAAGCTGATGGTTCTTAGTTGGGCAAGCAGCATGAAAACTGTCCTATCCTCAGGTCTTTACACATAAAAAATAGTGATAATAATTCCTGTCCTATCTACTTTCTAGGATTGTCATCAATATTAAATGGGAAAATAGATATGAAAATGGAAAAGTATAAAACACTATACAAATGTATCTTGTTATTCCATTCTGACCCAAATCATCTGTAAATTCATGGCTATTGGATAGGCCTCATGAGGGTCATTTTTGTCTGGTGCTTTCAGCTTAAAACCAGTTCTGCAACAGAACAAGTAGGATTGACACAGGTGCTAAGACCTGGGAACATTTTCCTTTTACTGCCAGAAAATAGAACCTAGTTAATTCGAAGGTCCAATGGAACTCTTTGGCTCCAAGGCAGTTTGTCACAGAGAGGACACTGGCACCAAGCAGCTCTTCTGACTCTGACAGTGGAGATTTCAGGATATGACTCATTTACCAGTGGGGTCTGAAATTGGTGGAACATCAGTTTTTTAGGGGGAAAAAAGTTCAGTTTATTTTTGTTCATAAATGGAAGCGATGCCATAAGGTCTGTGTCTGATACAATTCTCCCTATTTTAGGATTGTTTGTTAAAGGGAACGAACTATGGGTTCAGGCACCCTGTGAATTTGAGTGAAAATTAAATCCACTTATAATGTTCTACTTTACCTATCCTTCTCCAAAAGTATATATAAATATATATATATATATACACACAAATATGTATATATGCATACATGTACACATATATACATATGCATGTGTGTATGTATGTATACATACATATATATATGTATATATATATATATATATATAAATCACAGTATTCTCTGCCTTCTCTACACTTTTGGGCTCTTTAGTTTGACATTTTAAACCCTTCACAGTCTTGCTAATATTTTTCCATTTTATTCCTCTTCATGAATTCTACATTTCAACTTAAGTGACTGATTTACTTTTGCCCAAACTTTACATTCCTCTCAAGTCTCTGTGCCTTTTCATGGAATGCATCTCCAACTCCATTTTTAGATTCTTTAGCTCCTTTCAAGTTAACCCAGAGGCCAAACTCCTTTACTAACTCCCTAAATTGTCAGTGCTTTCTCTACCTATCTGTGTAAATGTTGTGTTTATCCAGTGGTCTGTACAAAGCTTCTGGAGGTTATGAACCCTTCTGTTCCTTGTCTGTATTTTCATCCCCTAGCAATACTTGATACTATGAGCAGAAGGTCCTTCCATAATATGGAGTTATAGATTTTAGAGTTGAAAGGTCTGAGTAAGTTATGGTTATATTAATTACCATGAAGAAATAACACTGGACTGTAAGAAATGATGAGTAGGTTGGTTTTAGGACAAACATGGAAAGACTTGCATGAAACAATGAAGAGAGAAATAAGCAGAACCAAGAGAATGTTGTATACAGTAACCAAAACATTGTTCAAAGAGTAATTTGTGAATGATTTTAAGCTATTCCAAGAAATATGATCATTCATTCATTCATTCAACTCAGCAACAAAGGACTTAAGAAGGAAAATGGTATCCACTTCTAGAGAAAGAATTGATATGTGGAGGTATGTGTTGTATGGTTACACACACATACATATACATATATATGTATATACGCATATATATGTATATGCATATATATAGTCGACTTTCTCTGATGAGTTTGAGAGAGGGAAGAAGACAACTCAGAATTCAAAATGTAAAATAAAAAATAAATTAATTAAATTAAAATCAAAATTTAAAAAAAAGGAAAACAAATAATGTCATTCTTGACAGGAAAAACAAAAAAAAGTGCTAGGGAGGAAATTAAAAGATCATTTAGTTTATTCTCATTTACTAGATGAAGAAAACAAGGTCCAGAGAGGAAAAGTAATTCAACCAAAGACATTCAGGTATTAAGTGACAAAGCCAGGTTGTGAACTTCATGTCAATACCCATCTCACTATATTATGCCTAATCCATTAAAATAGAAATAAATCTTCAGTGATTTGCCTATATCACCTTATGACCCCAATGTTTTAGAATTTCTAGCTTTTACATGCTGTAAAAGTTCAAGAATTTTTATGTTAAATATTATAAAAGATCAAGGACCTTCCAGCATTTCTGTCCAATAAATTGTCATATATAATAACAAAATAACAGCATCCACAGTAAAATGGGAATTATCATATATGTGTATATTATATATATAAACTGCAGACCCCAAAACTGTTTGTGAAAAAGAAAATATTTTATATTTGCCTTTAATATTTTATTCTAGACCCTAATAAATGTTTGTTAATTTAATGATCAAAATATTAATGAATATTCATTTATGTATATATGAACTCATTTAACTATATCTAATCTGCCCTTTAAACTCTGTATCTAATTTGTCTTTTTACAAAACTATTCGACTATGTACCTATCTTGCCTTTCCAACTATATTGTAAGATCACATCTCACGTTTCTTTTGTATTTCCACTTTGATTAAGATAGGGTTGGGCACATAGTAGACATACAATAAATTCTTGTTAAATGATTAAAATATTAATTAAATACCTAGTTGCACATAGCACTACTTTGTATGGTAGCAAGAGAGCCTAGCAGACCTAGACTGTGTCATAATCTTCAGGTTAGACTCTCTCAGCCCCCAGGCTCTGGAAAGAAATAGGTGCTTCTGGAAGTTATGAAACCCTTTAGAGGGGCTCAGAATCTTCTTCTCTTGTTCCTCCACTGAGCCCATTACTTCTGCCGAAATCTCCCTTTAACCTATTTTTTAATATCATAGACCAGTTTGGCAGTCCTTTGAAACTTTTGGATACTCTTTTTTTCAGGAAAAAAATATTTTATTGCTGTATTCATAATGGGAGGAAATGTTAAATTTCAGTTAGTGGCTAGTTAAAATAAAGATGCAGATTTTTCTCCCTATCCAAATCCTGAAATCTATCCAGGGACTCCAGATCAAGAACTTCTGCTCCAATCTCTGTATTCCTCCATGATACCTGGCTTCCAAGTCTCACAGGGCCCTGGTGGGTTTTTGCAAAATCTTATTGTGTATCTTGAAGCCTATGTCAGGTCCATTTGAAGGCTGAGTAGATCAAAATCCTATGGAACTGGTTTAAGAGGGATGAAATCTAGCCTAGAAATCAAAGGGTAAAGGAGGATGATAGAATGGGAATGACCTTTCAAGGCAAAGCAGTAACTAGCATGGCAGAAGAGGGTGACTCTTCTCCATGGTCAATGTTATCCTGTTGCTTCCACTTGTATTTCTCTACTTCCTGCTCTCTTAGCCATGCGTCATCTGACTACCCTCTCCCAACATGAGTGCATCTGTCCTCCACATGACTGCCACTTTGCTGTCAGGCTCTTCTTTGGGTTTCTTCCAGAGCAGTCACCCTCTTTGCACCTCCCTTCCCCCAAATCTGCAACCATTAGACTGCCATTTGCCCTCTGTTGCCTGCTTCCTCAACTGCTTTTACTCTGGGTAAAAAAATTCTAGATTATGGGTCAGCCTGAAGGTTTTTTACAAGATCTTACTCCCTTAAAGAACCATTACTGGTGAGCTGAGAAGGTACCATTCTATTTTAACATCAAACTCTGAGCCAAGATAGCAGAGTAAAGGCAGGATGGGACTCCCAAGCTCTCTCCCAAATTACACCAAATACCTTTAAATAATGACTATAACCAAATTCCAGAGTGGTGTAACCCATAATAGGTCTGAGTGAAACAATTTTCTAGCCTAAGACAACTTGAAAGATCCAAAGAAAAGGTATGTTACACTGGGGTTAGAAGGGGCCTGCAACCTAGCAAATACCACTACTGGGTCTATACCCTGAAGAGATGATGGAAAAGGGTAAAAACATCACTTGTATAAAAATATTTATAGCAGCCCTGTTTGTGGTGGCAAAGAATTGGAAATCAAATAAATGTCCTTCAGTTAGGGAATGGCTTAGCAAACTGTGGTATATGTATGTCATGGAACACTATTGTTCGATTAGAAACCAGGAGGGACAGGATTTCAGGGAAGCCTGGAGGGATTTGCATGAATTGATGCTGAGTGAGATGAGCAGAACCAGAAAAACACTGTATACCCTAAGAGGAACATAGGGGTGATGTTCAACCTTGAATTACTTGCTCATTTCATCAGTGCAACAATCAGGGACAATTTTGGGCTGTCTGCAAAGGAGAGTGCCATCTGTATCCAAATAAGGAGTTGTGGAGTTTGAACAAAGATCAAGGACTATTCCTTTTAATTTAGAAAAAAAAACAGATATCTTATTGTCTGATCTTGTTATCTCTTAGACTCCTTGTCTCTTCTTTAAGGATATGATTTCTCTCTCATCACACTCAATTTGGATCAATGTACAACATGGAAACAAAGTAAAGACTGACAGACTGCTTTCCGTGGGAGGGTGGGGGGAGGGAAGTAAGGTTGGGGGGAAAATTGTAAAACTCAAATAATATCTTTAATATAAATAATTTTAAAAAATAAAACAAAAATAAAACATTAAAAAAAAAAAAAAAGAATGGGCCTGCAGTCTAGCCTGGGCTATGCTGGAGCAAATTGATTTCAGCCATCCAGATGCAGGGTGCCTAGATTCCTAGGGACACCTGGGTCTGTGGCAGCAGTGGTGGTTTCCATATCTCTCAGCCCAGGGATTGCTAAGGATAATTTAGAAGGGACTCAGGAAAACTGCTGCACCAGAGTGAGAGTGGAGCATAGTTCAGTGCAGCACTCCATGTAGGCCCAGCCCCAGGGGACTAGGAGCAGGCCTAGGAGCCACTGGATAGGGAGCCACCCAGCTGCTGCTTCCAGAATGCTCAGGCCACTTCAGTAAGGGGGTCAGGGGAGATTACTGAGATCTCTGCTATCACTGAGGACTCTGTTGCTTTGCCCATTCTCAGATCCAGGTTGCAGTCTGAGGTCCCAGTCTCAGGAAAAGGAGTAGAAGCACAACAGAGTTCACTGCCTGCAGCAGAAGAGGAACCCTCCTTACGATTACAGGGCAGCAAGGCATGCTTGCGGTCATCCACAGACCAGAGCACAGGCCAGGGGAGTAGTCAGAGTCTGTCATAAGACCTTGGAGGAATTGATAATTTGTAGGTCCCTGGGAGGGGTCCTTAAAAGCAGACCCTCAAAAACTTAGGAGTGTGGGGGGCAATGAAGTGACAGTGAATAGAGCACTGGCCCTGGAATCAGGAGGTCCTAAGTTCAAATCCGGCCTCAGACACTAATTACCTAGCTGTTTGACCTTGGGCAAGTCATTTAACCCCATTGCCTAAAAAAAAGCTTGGGAGTGTGATCACAACCATAGAAGTAGAACCCCACCTTAAAAAAAAAAAAACTAAAATCAAGTCATAGACTGGGGAAGTAAACAAACAACAGGAGAAAAATCCAACCATAGACAATTACTGCAGAGGATCAAAATGCACACTCAGAACAACAAAATCAAAGCTTCTGGATCCAAAGCCTCCAAGAAAAATAAGAATTGGTCTCAGTCTATGGAAGAGCTCAAAAAAAGATTTTGGAAGTCAAGTAAGAAAAGTACAGGGAAAATTGGGAAGAGAAAGGAGAGTGATGTGGGAAAATCATGAAAACTGAGTCATCAGCTTGGTGAAGAAGATACAAAAAAATGCTGAAGAAAATGACATCTTAAAAACCAGTTTAGGTCAAACAGAAAAAGCAATCCAAAAGACCAATGAGGACAAGAATGCCTTAAAAAAGAAGAATTGACTAGATGATATTCCAGAAAGCAAAAGAGTACAACCAAGAATCAACTACCCAGCAAAACTGAACATACTCTTCATGGGGAAAAGATGGACATTCAATGAAATAGGGGACGTCCAGACTTGCCTGACAACCAGAGCTGAACAGAAAGTTTTATATTCAGTACAGAACTCAGGTGAAGCTTAGGGGGTGGATGGGAAGAGCAAATCATGAGGGACTAAATGATGTTAAACTGCTTGTATTCCTACTGATACTGATGATTCATATGAACCTCCTCATTTATTATGGCAGTTAGAAGGAGTATATATATATATATAGACAAGGCACAGGAGGGAGCTGAATTTGAAGATATACTAAAAAGATAGAGTTAATGGAGGAGAAAGGAAAGTACTGAGAGAAAAAGAAAGGAGAGGTAGAATGGGGTAAGTTATTTTACATAAAAGATGCAAGAAAACACTTTTGCAATGGAGTGGAAGAGAGGGAAGGTGGTGGGGAATGAGTGAGCCTTCATTATCATCAGAAATGACCCATAGAGTGAATAACATACACACTCAACTGGTATAGAAATCTGTTACCCTAGAGGAAAATAAGAGAAGAAAGGAATGGAAGAAAGAGAACAGGTGGAGGGGGGAAAGAGGTGTAAGTGATAAAAGAGAGGGAAGATCATGTAAGAGGGTATTCAGATGCAACACACTTTTGAGAATAGGGTGAAAGGAGATAGAGAATAGAATAATTGGGGGGGGAATAGGATAGAGCTAAATAGAGCTAGCAATATCAACTGTGGGGAAAAATAATGAAGCGATTTCTCTCATGGAAATGATAAAGAATTCTATCCATCCCGAAGATAAAACTGATGGTGTCTGAATTCAGACTGTAGCATACTTTTTTTCTCTTTATTTTTCCTGAGGTTTCTCCTACTTTTACAATATGGCTATTGTAGTAATATTTTTCACAGCTACATACTTATACCAAGTAACTTGCTTTCTCAATAGGGGGAGGGGGGTGGGAGGAAGAGAGAGAATTTAGAATTCAAAGTTTTGAAAGTAAATGTTGAAACTTGCTTTTGCATGTAGCTAGGGGGAAAATTTTAAAATAAAATAAATAAAAAATGTTTAAAATAAATTAATAAAATTAAATTTTAAAAAATAATTAAATAAACATCTAACTTTTCTGTTTAGAAATCAGTGGCTATGCTCATTCAATCTCATTGGTCTTCCATTAAGGAAATTTAATTTCCTTACTTTTTTCCTACAGATTTTTTTCTCATAACTCTGTTTTAAACAAAGTCAACCCTCTAAAACTTCCAAGTCATCCCCTAAAGTTGGCCACCAATCCCATTCTAATTCCAGCATCTCTCTGATCTTTTAGAATTAGAGCTGTTCTCTAGGAGATTACGATGTAAAGGCTGAAGCCTCAGCACCTGGCAGTTAAAAGAATTGCAGAAATGTAGGTGGCTTCAAAGGCAAAGTGGTGATAAGGCAGGAGGCCCGTTCTACTTTCCCAGCCCAGTCCCCTTTTCTGTGGTATGGTCGTTCTCTAAGGACTAAGAAAGTACTTTGCAAATCTGGCTATTGGCACTTAGTGGGTGGGTGGTGGAAAAAAAAACTCACTAGGCAACTGAATACTGTTGGAGTTTTATTTAGAAACCTCCTTGTTAGTCAAATTTGCTAACCAACCCCCTTCTCCACCCCGAAGTAATGAGAAAATGAAGGAAAAAAAGAAGGTACATGTGGTTTAATGAACCACTGCTTAAGCTTCCCAGAATCTGACAGGCTTTTGACATAACACCATTGGTAAGATTAAACTACTATTCCAGCAGCTGCTGCCAGCCACCAGGGGGTCTGTGGTCCATTGAGCAGGGGTTTGGGTGGGCGGTTGTTGCCCATTTTTGATAGAATAACAAATATCCAAATATAACAAAATGGATGGACTCTACTTGGGAGGATTTTGCTGAGGCCACTAAAGACAAAATGGCATGAATAGGGCATGAAATGGCATAGGGAACAAAGATGATTTCTATGAGGCAGGTGAATACTGATTGAGATGTGGAAGGAGATTTGACTGAATGTAAGCCTAGCAATAAGTGATTGCCAAATGGCCAGGGCTCCTTTCTTATAAAGTACTCAGATCACTTCAAATGATTTCACTTAACCTCAGAACCTGAAAATAGAAGAGTATCTTATATTTGTATAGCACTCTTCAGTAGAAAAGGGGAGGTAGGTTTCTCACTGGTAGTGCACAATGTTCCCCTGTAAAAAAGTATGTGCTTGGACCCAAAGTAAAGAAGAGAGGAAAAGTCCCTCTGAACGTGGACCTTATACTTGAATAGGGGACAGTATTGGTAGGATCTTGTAATTCTATAACTGAAAGGGCCCTCAGAGATTATTTCAGAATTCTGTAAGAACTTTGAAAAGAAACATATCCTGAAGACCAAGCAGAGCTTCTGACACTGAACTACAAAGCTCCTTTGGGAAAAAAAAATATTTTTCCTTTTCTTTTTCACTTAGTCCAAGAGGAAATCTCAGGAAATTCTTCATAACAGAAACAGGGTCAAGGTTTCCCCCTTCCCAATTTGTTCTTTAAGGGGAAAAGACTAGCAGCAACATGGCGGGGGGTGATGACCAAACTTAATGGACTTGCTCATTCCATCAGTGCAATAATCAAGAATAATTTTAGAGTATCTGGGATGGAGAATACCATCTGTAGCCAGAAAAAGAACTGGGGAGTTAAAAACAATGACCAAACATTATTACTTTCAATTTTTTTAAAAGTTGTCTTATGTACTACATAATTTTGCTACCTCTAATATCTTGTTTTCTTCAAGCATATGTTTTCACTCAACACATTTAATTTTGATCAATGTATAGCCTGGAAACTATGTAAAGATTATCAGATTGCTGTCTGAGGTTGGGGAGAGGGAGGGAAGGGAGGGTGGGGTAAAAGTGTAAAAATTTAAAACTTCCCAAAAATGATAGGTAGAAACTACTATTGTATATAATTGGAAAACAAGTAAAATATTTATATAAAAATCATTTTCAGTTTCCTTCTCTGATCCTCCATTCCTCAGTCTTAAAAATAGAAGTTTTCTTATAGCCCCTGCCTTATCTTTATATCAGAGACAGTAATCTGATAAATACACACTAACCAAAGGTAAGCTCAGCATCTTCCCTTCTTGTTCTCCAAGGGTGGGCTTAAAGTCTGGAAAGTTTTGGCAGCCATATCCATATGTATGAAAGGACAGGAATACAGGTAGGTAGAAGAAAGACAGTATCCTTGCCCACTTGGGACTAGTTTAGTTCTTGTGCCTTTTTGGGCTCTCATTAATGTGTTTGGATATCAAAAAGTATTTTACAGTTGGAAAAAAGTCAAGAGTCTTGAACCTTGGAAGAAGAAAACTTTTTAGAAGTTTAAGATGGCATCCTCTAAGAT